>NC_044985.1:2289988-2460896 GCF_008728515.1 Papio anubis
CGTGAACCCGGGAGGCGGAGCTTGCAGTGAGCTGAGATCCGGCCACTGCACTCCAGCCTGGGCGACAGAGCGAGACTCCGTCTCAAAAAAAAAAAAAAAAAAAAAGCTAATCTGTGGGAGAAGTACACAATTGGGTATCCCTAACCCAAAATCCATAATAAGCCAAAATCTGAAACTGTTTGAGCACTGACATGACACTCAAAGGAAATGTTCATTGAAGTATTTCTGCTTTTGGGATTAGGGATGCTGAGTCAGTAAGTATATAATTCCAAAATCTGAAATACTTCTCATCCAGAACGGTTTAGATAAGGTATACTCAACCTGTAATATGGTGATTAAGACAACAGACTAGGGAGCACTTTCTGAATGACCTTACTCCCTTTGACTGTTTTTGGTATGTGTAGTGAGTCACTATGAACCTGTCAATGTTAAATATTCAAACTGGATTTTTTTTGTTGTCGTTTGTTTTTGTTTTGGAGACAGCGTCTCACTCTGTCACTCAGGCTGAATCACAACTTGATGCCCATCTATAGTCCCAGGTACTCAGGAGTCTGAGGTGGGAGGATACTTTGAACCCCAGAGGTCAAGGTTGCAATGGCGCGATCACAGCTCACTGCAGCCTTAACCTCTGGGCTTCAAGCTATCCTCCCGTCTCAGCCTCCTGAGTACCTGGGACTATAGGTGTATGCCAAGATGCCTGGTTAATTGTTTTCTTTTTCGTAGAGACTGGGCCTTGCCATGTTGCTCAGGCTGGTCACAAATTTCTGGGCTCAAGTAGTCCTCCTGCCTCAGCTCCCAAAGTGCTAGGGCTGTGTGATTCTCTGCTCCCAGCCTCAAAATGTTTTAGTCAAAGTCTCTTTCTTTTGCTCCCGGTGCCCCAAATTGGGCTAGTGAGAACCCCTTTGAACTGGCTCAGATGTCTTTTTTTTGATACCCTCTCATCTGTTGCCCAGGCTGGAGTGCAGTGGCACAGTCTCAGCTCACTGTAACCTCTGCCTCCTGGGCTCTCAAGTGATCCTCCTGCTACGGCCTCCCAAGTAGCTGAGACTACAGGTGTGTGCTACCACGCCCAGCTAATTTTTATATTTTTAGTAGAGGTGGAATTTCGCCATGTTGCCCAGGTCAGTCTTGAACTCTTGGACTTAAGCAATCTGCCTGCCTTGGCCTCCCAAAGTGCTGGGATTACAAGCATGAGCCACTGTACTGGGCCTGGCCCAAGTTTCCTTTTGATGACTCCCGTTAACCTTTGAGTACTTTATTCTTTTTGATACATGATGTATCAGGCTTTCTCCTGTTTTGTTTTTTTTTTTTTTTTTTCAAGTTTTCAAATCAGCCATTTCTCCTTGGTTCTTTTTAGTGGAGAGTAGTATTTGTAACCCAAGTCCTGGGTGTTAAAAGTGTTCATTGTTTCTGGTGTGTCATTGCTTTTGGGCTCTTTCTGGCGACAGAGGTACTCAGTATAGTAAAGATAGTCATGTTTTCCTGCTGATATTTTCCTCTTTATTTGTTTATTTTATTTTATTTATTTTTTTGAGACAAACTCTTGCTCTGTCACCCAGGCTAGAGTGCAGTGGTACAATCTCAGCTCACTGCAACCTCTGCCTCCCAGGTTCAAGCGATTCTTCTCCCTCAGCCTCTGGAGTAGTTGGGACTATAGACATGTACCACTGCACCTGGTTAATTTTGTATTTTTAGTAGAGATGGGGTTTTAGCATGTTGGCCAGGCTGGTCTCGAACTCGATCCACCTACCTCAGCCTCCCATAATGCTGGGATTACAGACTTGAGCGACCACATGTTTTAAAATCTTACGTTAATTAAAAATTTTTGGCTGGGCACGTTGGTTCACACCTGTAATCCCAGCACCACTGAGGCGGGTGGATCACGAGGTCAAGAGATCAAGACCATCTTGGCCAACATGGTGAAACCCTGTCTCTGCTAAAAATAGAAAAATTAGCCAGTCGTGGTGGCACGCTCCTGTAGTCCCTGCTACTCGGGAGGCTGAGGCAGGAGAATTGCCTCTACCTGGGAGGCAGAGGTTGCAGTCAGTTGAGATAATGCCACTGCACTCCAACCTAGCAACAGAGTGAGACTCCGTCTCAAGAAAACAATTTTTTTTTTCACTCCTTCACTGGTAATGGACACATATTGGTATTTACAGATGAAATTTAACATTAGAGTTGTTTTTTGTTTTTTGGTTTTTGGTTTTTTTTTTTTTTGCTTTCTAAGGTTTTATACTCATTCATTATTTAATGATGGGGTTACAGTCTGAGAAATGAATGGGCAGTTTTGACATGCAAACATCGTAAGAGTATGCTTACACAAACTAGATGGTGTCGCCTGCTACACACCAAGGCTATGGTGCTCTAACTATTGCTCTTAGTTTGTAAACCTATACAGCCTGTGACTGTACTGAATACTATAGGCAGTTGTAACACTATGGTATTTGTATATCTAAATACAGAAAAGGTACAGTAAAAATACAGTGGAAAAGATTTTAAAAAGGGGCACCTGTATCACTTGTCCATCTGACATAAATTAGCCTCTTACTTTTTGTAGATTACTACTAACAATAAGAATACTGAGTAACTAACTTCACGGTTCTTTTTGTCCTCCAGCTAGATCCCACTAACCAGAGTGGCAACGGGTTTGAATGTCACTTGAAGTGATTCTTTTTATTTTATTTTATTGGAGACAGAGTCTCACTCTGTCACCCAGGCTGGAGTGCAGTGGTGTGATCACAGCTCACTTTAGCCTTGGCTTAAGCGGTCCTCGGTGTGAGCTGCCGCCTGTGGCCTCCCCTCTGATTTGAATATCCAGCTTTGTTGTGTTGTCAAATTTTCTTGCCAGTGTTGCCATTTCAGTAGCTTGCTACCAATTAATTTGGCATCCTCTGTTGATTTCCCTTCCAATCCTGAAGCAGTCATAACTGTAACATTTTATCATTTTAGGAATGTTCCTACATTTGCTAAGGAATGATGTAAAATTGGGGGGAAGGTCCTTGCTTCAAAAGTCATAGTTTAAGCTGCTGTTAATCACAGTTGTCTCTGATATTTCTTCAGGAAATTTGTCAAAAACTTATAGCGTGTAAATTTATAGTATATTTTCAGATCTATCCACAGTTAAGTGCAATTATTTTGTTTTTAATTTTTTATGTAGACAAGGTCTTACTCTGTGCCCCAGGCTGGAGTGCAGTGGCGCAGTCATCGCTCACTGTAACCTTGACTTCCTGGGCACAAGCTGTCCTCCAGCCTTGGCGCCCCCCGAAAGCACTGTGTCTACAGGTGTGAGCCACCACACCTGACCTGAAGTGCAGTTATTATGATGATATTAACTCAAGTCCGTTTTGGAGTGTTGATTAACTATATTAAGGATACTAAGAACAACTAAGGGTTAATTTCTTCAGTTTGTGGTACAAATTGATGGCTTTTAAAACGAGACAAACTCAGTGCGCCTTTTGCCTCACTGGTGTGATTAAAGACCAAGTATTGGTTTAACTCTGAACTTCATAGACCTATGAAAAAGTATGACTTGCAGGACTGTAACCTAGCAAAAGATCATAAATGACCTTTCCTGTCTGCATTGTGTCTTTATTATCTTTTCAGTAGGCCAACTTTGTCTATCCAGCACCCACCATCTGCAGCAATCAGTATTCAGCGTCCTGCCCAGTCACGAGATGTCACAACAAGAATCACACTACCATCTCACCCTGCATTAGGGACGCCAAAACAGCAGCTTCATACAATGGCTCAGGTAAAACCAAAGGTGGAGAACCACCTGTGTACTTGGTTGGGTAAAACCAAAAGTGGGCAAAGTGTGCCGAGGGCCTGGCAGTATTGAAGACATTGATTGTGTTTACCTGGGATGCAGTGGATAATGTTCTTATAACTGTGTTGTGGGGTTTCCCTCATAGAAAACGATCTTCAGTACTGGCACCCCAGTGGCTGCAGCCACAGTAGCACCTATTTTGGCAACCAACACCATTCCTTCAGCGACTACAGCCGGTAAGTCCATAACCCACTTCTTCCTTCTACCGGGGAAAGAGAAGGCAAGAGTGGTGGGTTAATTTTTCATTTCTCACCTTCAGTCAGAGAAAAACAATGGGCTAGAAAAATTATCTTAACTTTTTCCAAGAGTTTTCCCAGGTTTTTGAGAATGTGTAATGTGTGCAGAGAAGTTCTTGTTAAAGAATTTCCTTTTTTCCCCTATTTCAGGATCTGTGTCCCACACGCAGGCTCCCACCAGTACCATTGTTACCATGACGGTGCCCTCCCATTCCTCCCATGCTACTGCTGTCACCACCTCGAACATCCCCGTCGGTAAGTGGCATGCTGCCTTTGACAGAAGCTCACACAGAGTGCTGTAGCCCCTCTGACTAGGCCTTCATGGTGATGGCTAGTTTGATTTTTACAATTGTTGATTTCCTTTTTTTTTGCCTTGAGTCTCACTCTGTTGTCCAAGCTGGAGTGCAGTGGCGCGATCTCAGCTCACTGCAACCGCCACCTCCCAGATTCAAGCAATTCTCCTGCCCCAGCCTCCCAAGTAGCTGGGACTACAGGCATGTGCCACCATATCTGGCTAATTTTTTTGTATTTTTAGTAGAGACGGGGTTTCGCTATGTTGGCCAGATTGGTCTTGACCTCGTGATCCACCTGCCTCGGCCTCCCAGAGTACTGGGATTACAGGCATGAGCCACTGTGCCCGGCCCCAGTTGTTGATTTTCAAAGCAACACTGAATATGACTTGTAATATTATGTGTCATGCAGACTTGGCATTGATGATAGCGAAAAAAGAGTATAACAATTCTTGAGTACTTAAACTTTAGTTTTGTGTGCTTTCTCATCAAACTATACCTTTTATAAAAATAAGCAATACTGACATAGACAAAAACAACAGGAAAAGCAAAGATCTGGAATGAGGAAAACTTGTAGACTTTGACAGATTGTTCAGGGAAAGTTCTCAGTGACACAACAGTGGGAAGAACACCAAAGCTCAGGTGTGTTCCCCAGGTTTTCATCTGAGTGCTGCCCTGCCACATCACGCCCATCCTAGAATTTCTTCTAGGCTTTCTTTATTCTCTAAGTATATGTATACTCTGAATTATTTTAAAAATCCCTGGAAAGTTTCTGGCAGTCCAACTTCAGTCATCGAGATCAGGGGTTTGCACACTTTCTATAAACATTTCAGGCTTTGCAGACCACATAGGTGTGTGTCGCCACTGCTCAACTCTGTGTCATGAAAGTAGCCGCGGACAGTATGTAAACAGACCGTGCACCGAGGAGACTCTGCTTATGGATGGAGAAATTTGATTTCTTTCTTTTTTTTTTTTTTTAAGAGATAAGGTCTTGCTGTCATCCAGGCTTGAGTACAGTGGCATAGTCATAGCTTACTGTAACTGGGGCTCAAGCTATCCCCCCACCGCAGCTCCCCATTAGCTGGGACTACAGGTACCTGCCACCATACTCGGCTAATTTTTTTGTTTTTTTGAGATGGAGTCTCATTCTGTCGCCCAGGTTGGAGTGCAGTGGCATGTTCTCCACTTACTGCAACCTCCGCCTCCCGGGTTCAAGCAATTCTCCTGTCTCAGCCTCCTGACTAGCTGGGATTACAGGCATGTGCCACCACGTCTGGCTAATTTTTGTATTTTCAGTAGAGACGGGGCTTCAGCATATTCGTCAGTCTGGTCTTGAACTCCTGACCTCATGATCTGCCTGTCTCGGCCTCCCAAAATTCTGGGATGACAGGTGTGAGCCACCATGCCTGGCCTCTGGCTAATTTTTAAAAATTTTTTGTAGACTGGGAGCAGTGGCTCACACCTGTCATCCCAGCACTTTGGGAGGCTGAGGCAGGGGGATCACTTGAGGTCAGGAGTTCGAGACCAGTCTGTCCAACATGGTGAAACCCCATCTCTACTAAAAAAAATACAAAAAAAAAATTGGCTGGGTGTGGTGGCACATGCCTCTGTATTCCCAGCTACTCGGGAGGCTGAGGCAGGAGAATTGCTTGAACCTGGGAGGTGGAGGTCGCAGTGAGCTGAAATTGTGCCACTGCACTCCAATCTGGGTGACAGAGCAAGACTCCGTCTCAAAAAAAATTTTTTTTAATTTATTTTTATTTATTTATTTTTTTTGTGGAAACAAGGTCTTGTTGTGTTACCCAAGCTGCTCTCAAACTGCTGGCGTCAGGGAGTCCTTCCACCCTCAGCCTCTCAGAGTGCTGAGATTATAGGTGTGAGACACTGATCCTGGCCTGAGTTTCATATCGTTTTCATGAGTCACAAAATATTCTTTTGATCCTTTTGCCCTCATCCATTTAAAAGTGTTAACTCATTCTTAGCTCATGAGACGACAGGCTGGATTGGCCTGTAAACCATAGGTTGCCAACACCTATGCAGGGGACTGATATCTCACTGCCATAGCATCCGAAGCAGGGACTGTGGCCTCTGAGGCAGAACACAGCTTTCATTAGCCTGCCAGCCACAGGCTTTATTAATAGTTTCTAGTTTTGTCTCTGCCTTGCTTTTATAGTGAAGAGCATGTCATCTTATTGTTCTCTACTCTCAAAAGATACATACAGGACAGCTGCCATAGCATCCACTTAGAGCTAAGACTGGTTTTTGTGAAGAGGACACCCTGACATACTGGTGACTGGACATAAAGTGTGGGTTCCGGCCTCTCTGAGCAAACTTTGAAGCCCATTTTCTGGAATAATGGTAGTACCCAGGAAGTCCCTACTCCTGTTGTAGGGTGACCGGCCTATACCAGCCCTTAAATGGGTGCTCAGCCCCACAGAAGTCCTTTAGCACAGAGGGTGCTGCTACTGGGTCTTTTCTGCATCGCTCCTCACTATGACTTGCCATTGGAGAGACCAAATTTTTTCCATAACCTTCTGAATTTAGTTCATATTTGTCAAAAGAAGTTTGTTTTGTTTGTATCTGTTTAGCATTACCACACTTGTTGAAAAAGGTAGTAAATTGTCCATATTGCCATTTCAGCCCATTTCCTTCCTCTGCCTGCGTCGTCAGCTCTCCTGAGTGCTATCATGGCAAGCCAAGCCCTGAGACACTTAATGTTTATCAAGGCAGGAGCCTCACTCGGGTATTTGAATCTATGATCGAAAGACCAGTAAAGAGGGGCCGTTGTGGCCCAGAGGGACTGTCTAGTTTCCTCCTGACCCTCCACCTTGAAGAATTTTTTAGAGATTGGTTCTTGTGAATGTCCTGTCTTCCTAAGAGACCCCACTGTGGAAGCAGACTCACTAAAAAGTACCAGGAGACATAGATACGCGTGTTCCTACGTTCCATGGGGTTTATGGTCATTTTGTTTTTCTCTTTTATGCTAACCCCGATATTTCTGTATTATAATAGGATCTCTCCAGGAAAGGTAGCTCAGTTGAGAAGGGAAACCTGATAAAACCCTAGACCACTGATTTTCAAGTTGGGAAGTAGAACATACATATTAAAATCACCTAAGTGACTTTTTCCAAGTGAGCTTGCCCTCTCCAGGTGATATTAAATACAAATTCAGCTATTCTTATTAGGAATATGTTGGCTCAGAAAAAAAGCCTGCTAAATCACAAGTATAAGGTTTTTGCCTCTATTCCAATAGAATACCATTCTTATTTTCTCCATGTTCTGGTGAACATATGATCATGTTCTCAGAATTATAGAAAGTGAAATCTGGTGATCACATTATTCAGAAAATAGGGATAAGTTTTGGAGATAACGTTATGACAGACTTAATGTTTTCTGTATTATATAGTTCCTTGGTTTTTATTTAATTATTGAGAATGTATGACTTTTTCTTTTTTTTTTTTTGAGATGGAGTATCACTCTGTCGTGCAGGCTGGAGTGCAGTGGCATGATCTCAGCTCACTGCAACCTCCCAGGTTCAAGTGATTCTCCTGCCTCAGCCTTCTGAGTATCTGGCATCACAGGCATGCACCACCACGCCCGGCTGATTTTTGTCTTTTTAGTAGAAACAGGGTTTCACCATGTTGGCCAGGCTGGTCTCAAACTCCTGACCTCAGTTGATCCGCCTGCCTTGGCCTCCCGAAGTGTTGGGATTACAGGCATGAGCCACTGCACCCAGCCTGTATGGCTTTTTAAATTAGAAAACAAGTAAAGATGTAAATGAATGGCTGAATGGTGAGGTGTGTCTGGTTAACAACCACTGGTTAGCTACTCTGTCACATGGCAGCTTCATTCCTACTGGAAGCATCATTTTCTCCTACCTTTCATGGGGCTCAGTGATAAAACAAGGCTTAGTTGCCCCCTCCTCACCATCCCCACTGCTTACCTCCCTGATGGATAACCCTGTCATGCCAGCTTCTCTTTGCGTTGGCCAATAGATACAATCTTGAGTGGTCAGATGGGCATTCCTGCTATCACCCTGCAAAAACTTCTCCATCTGCCTCCCGTGGGAGCTGGCTGGCATCGCAGTGGGTCTTTGTAGCTTGGCGTTGTTGTTAAATGCTCTGCATTTAGGGTAATGCGTTGGCATCCTCCTAGTCTAGTCTCTTTGTTAATGTGCCTGTCACTGGTGTAACTTGGGTTTTTACACAGATAGAAGCTGTCCCTCTCTATCTCTGAGATGGATCACGGCTTTTCTTTCTGAATGCCCAGGCATACTGTTAATAGATAGGGCTATAAAGAATAGTGTCAAGTATGTTCTAGTTCAGCTATACCTTCCAAACAAAATTGGATGCAAGTTTTAAAGGAGTACACATTTGGAGCCTCAGATTGAATTTGAAAACTCTGTGGTCATTGATTTTGATTTTGCTCTAAAGTTTTATATAAAATTGTAGGACATTCAAAGGACCTTAGAAATTATTAAGTGATCTAAAGAAGGGATCCTTATAGGTAAAGAAATAGACTTGGGAATTAAAGTGGTCTTCTCATTGCTAATTAGCTACATTTTATAATTATCTATGGACCCAGAGTGGAATCTAAGGGTTGTTGGGTTTTTTTTCCATTTTTTAATCCAAAATTGTGTGTGTTCATTTATTTATTTATTTTGAGACGGGGTCTCAGTCTGTGAGTGAGGCTGGAGTATAGTGGTGCAGTCATGGCTCACTGTAGCCTTGAACTCCTGAACTCAAGTTATCCTCCAGCCCCAGCCTCCCACAGTGCTGAGATGACAGATGTGAGCCACCGCGCCTGGCCTGTTTACTTTTTAAGCAGTTTAATCCTTTCAAAAACAGGTCCAGGTTGAGAGAAAAGAGCCTGGTCACTTCTGTCTTTGTTTTAAGTATTAATGTTGAACCCTGCTTTAATAACAGTAGGAATATATCAGTGAATGTAGAATTGAAATAATTCTGTTGAACTTTGTACTTATTGTTCATTTTTTATTTTGATTAAAAGTCCAGGCTTTCATTGTTTGCTTTCCTAAGATTGCTGCTAGCCAAGAATGTTTTGACATGCCAAAAAAAAGTGTAGCGTGGTCATGGAATTGGCGCTTACTGTTTGCAGCCAAGGTGGTGCCCCAGCAGATCACACACACTTCTCCTCGGATCCAGCCAGACTACCCTGCCGAGAGGAGCAGCCTGATTCCCATCTCCGGACATCGGGCCTCTCCCAATCCTGTGGCCATGGAAACCCGAAGCGACAACAGGTAGGAGGCCACGTGTCAGCTCTTCTGCCTCACTGTGTCACTAATCGTTCTGCTTTATCATCATGAAACAAAATGTCCCACAAATACGGCCTGTATGTATTACTCATGCTTTCAGATTTTCCCCCGAAAGTAACTCTTCGTAGAGTTCCTTTTTTATGTGCGATGTTTTTCAAGCCAGTCTCCTTTTGACGGATGTTTTCCTAGTATCCATTTTTTTTGGTTTTGTGTGTTTAATATTTTTTGGCCATTTTGAGAGTAAGGGCTGTAGCATTATGCCCGTTTATCCATAAGTACCTGCATTTGTAGCACAGAAGAGTAAAGACGTTCTGTGACGTCACCGCGGTACAGCTATCTGAACGGACGCCGAGCTCTCCCTTCTCTTTGACTCATGGGTGTTTTTGAAGAGTGTGGAGAGGCCGGTTGTTTTGGGGAATTTGATACTGTCACATTGTTTCCTCATGGTTACATTCAGGTTATACCAGGTAAGCAGTGTGTCCTTCCCATTGCATCAGAGAGCTCCTGCGGTCTGTTTTCCCCGTATTGGTCATGTTAACATTCATTACTTAGTGAAGGTGATGTTTGCCAGTTTTTTCCTACTGGAAAGGCATGTTTTTCTCCTTTGTAAACAAGTAATCTATATGGAAATATCTGAGTGTAATTATCCTGTTCTCTAGTAAACATTCATTCAATAGTTGTAGATCTATTATTAATTCCTGGCTGAATCAATTACTAATATGATAGTCGCAAAATAGTGAGTTTTTCTAACGCGTTGTCTATATTCGTTAGCTGGCATTCTGATGTAAAGAGACTTTCTCTTACCCACCCCCATTTGTTTTTTATGTTGAGCATTTTACTGTTTTTTAATCGGCTCAGGCTTGTAGATTTGCTTTTATTCGTTAGAATCCATTGCTGTCATCTGTTTTGGTGCTCAGATGATCTCATTTGGTCCTTGGGGGTTCTTTCTGTCTACTTCTGTGGATTTCGCCACGTCCCCTCTGTTCTAGCCTTTCCTTATTTTCCATGACGAGATATTCTAGATTCCTATTGAACTTTATCTGTCTGGCTCTGAAATCTGCTGTTTCTCCAAGGAGCCCTTTGTCATTTACAAACCAAGATCTGGGCATTAGCCCTGCTTGTTGCTATGGGTTGTCATTCTTCCAGGCCCTTTGAGCAGGCAGAGGTAGGAGGTATATAATATTTTAAGAACATTTGAGTTCATACTGATACCTCTATTTCAACCCCATCGCTTCCCCCATTCCATGTCTGTATCTGCCTCTCCCATAAAGTACCCTATACAGTGTACACAAAGAAATTTCAAAAGCAGATGATTGTTAAGTGTTCTAATTTGATCATTTGTGTCTAGGAATGCTTACAGATTTTGATGCGTTATATGTCCATCCACCTTGTTGAATACTCCTATTAGCTCTCAGTGTTTATAGATTCTCTAAATAATTCTGTAAATTAGCTCTAAATGTTTATGGATTTATAAATTTCCTATGTATATGTTTATTTTGCCTACAAATAAGGACAGTTTGAGGGGAAAGCAAGAGGGTCTTACCATTTTCATTTGTTTTTTTTGTTTTGTTTTTGAGACAGGGTCTTGCTCTGTTGCCCAGGCTGGAGTGCAGTGGCACCATCGTAGCCCACTGCAGCCTTGACTTCTGGGCTCAAATGATCCTCCCACTTCAGCCTCCCAAGTAGCTGGGACTACAGGCACATGCCATCATGCCTGGCTAAGTTTTTTTATTTTTTGTAGAGATGAGGCCTCACACTGTTGCCCAGGCTGTAGTACAGCGGTGCAGTCTGGGCTCACTGCAATCCCTACCTCCTAGGTTCAAGTGATTCTCATGCCTCAGCCTCCTGAGTAACTGGGATTATAGGCCTGCACCAGCACACCTGGCTAATTTTTGTATTTTTAGTAGAAGACGGAGTTTCGCCATGTTGGCCAGCCTGGTCTTGAACTTTAACCTCAAGTAATCTGCCTGCCTCAGCCTCCCAGAGTGCTCAGGCTGGTCTCGAACTCCTGAGCTCAAGTGACTCACCTGCCTCAGTCTCCCAAAGTGCTGGGATAGCAGGCATGAGCCACTGTGCCTGGCCTACTTCTATTTTCTTAGGCATTTATATCGTGACTAACTATTGACTGCTCTCAAATATTTTTATCTTTTATGTTTTAAATTATTGTTCTCTTTTAATTTTTAAAATTTATCTATAACATGAATAGACATTCTGATGTTGAAGCATTTCTCTCCCTGTGATAAACTTTATTCGATTATGATGTATTTAACTTTATATGGTACTTAATTCAATTTTATGTAGGATTTTTTGTTGTTGTAGTGAGTTAGATTTGTTTATAATCTTTCTTTTGTCTTATTCTCCTGTTCCAATATTAGTATCAAGGCTATATTAAGCTTAAAAAATAAACTAGGAGCCAGGTACAGTGACACATGTCTGTAGTCCCAGAATTCAGGCAGCTGAGGCAGGAGGCTTGATTGGACCTAGGAGTTCAGAGTTGTAGTGTGCCATGATTGTGCTGTTGAATAACCACTACGCTCCAGCCTGGGCAACGTAGCAAGACCCTGTCTCTGAAAACATAAAAATAAGTTGGATCTCATTTCTTCTTTCCATTGTTTCTGAAGCAGTTCAGATGAAATTGGGATTATTTATGTATTTTTAGCGAAATTGGCCAGTAAAACCAATTTGAGTTGAGTGTATGTAGTTCATGAGGAGTTGAGCAGGGAAGATTCGATTACTGAGTTTTTGTGAATTGGTTTTCAGACTTACTCTCAAAAATCACCCATAGAATATTATCTGTGGCCGGGCGCAGTGGCTCAAGCCTGTAATCCCAGCACTTTGGGAGGCCGAGACGGGCGGATCACGAGGTCAGGAGATCGAGACCATCCTGGCTAACCCGGTGAAACCCCGTCTCTACTAAAAAATACAAAAAAAGTAGCCGGGCGAGGCGGCGGGCGCCTGTAGTCCCAGCTACTCGGGAGGCTGAGGCAGGAGAATGGCGGGAACCCGGGAGGCGGAGCTTGCAGTGAGCTGAGATCCGGCCACTGCACTCCAGCCTGGGCGACAGAGCCAGACTCTGTCTCAAAAAAAAAAAAAAAAAAAAAAGAATGTTATCTGTGTTTTTTACATTTATTAATATAGGTATTTATAGTATCCACTTTGTTTTTGTTTTTTTAATTTTGCATTCTTGGTGTGTGTCCTGTGATGTAAGAGTTTGTTTGGGACACAAAAATTTGAGCAAAGCTCATTTGGCAGTTCTGATACAAAGAGGAGCGGGGGGATAGGATCATTTGAAATTGAAGAAGAAAATGACTATTTTGTTTGCTATCATCTGTTCTGTCTCTAGACCGTCTGTTCCTGTTCAGTTCCAATATTTTTTGCCAACTTACCCTCCTTCTGCATACCCACTGGCGGCACATACCTACACCCCAATCACCAGTTCCGTGTCCACTATCCGACAGTATCCAGGTACGAACCCTGCTCTTTAGATGACTTTTCACAGTTTCATTTTTGCCAACAATAACGTAGAAATTGATTAGGGGTGATTTCTAGTATGAGATTAATTATTTCAGCTTCTGTTTTCAGATTCAGATAAAATGTGAAGCTTGAAGGTCTTAAATAATCGTCTTTGTGATCTATAAAAGGTTGTTACTCGTTAGTGATATTTGCATAGTATTATGCCACCCTGCGGATAATCACGTTAACAATTTTTGTTTCTCCTTAAAATGACAGTAGTTACAATGAATAGAGCTGCACTTTTATAGGGTTTCCATTGTTTTATGCCAATATTGGTTGTATTTTTTAAAAATGTATAAAGGTTTGTTTATAATAACTTTTACTTTAGGTTCCATGGTACTTGTGCAGGTTTGTTATATAGATAAACTACATGTCACAGGGATTTGGTGTACCAGTTATGTTTTTTAGTTCAGTTATGCTGTCCTCTCACCATCATGACGTGTAAATAGTGTTCTTTTTGCTAATCCAGGAAAAACAATCCTTAAATGTCAGAGTCTGTGTAATCTTTTCCTGTGGGACCCTCAGGTCACTCTGGGCGTCAGAAAGCCTTATTTCCAGCCAGGCGCAGTGGCTCATGCCTGTAATCGCAGCACTTTGGGAGGCCAAGGCAGGCAGATCACTTGAGGTCAGGAGTTCAAGACTAGCCTGGCCAACACGGAGAAACCCCATCTCTACTAAAAATACAAAATTAGCCAGGCGTGGTGGCACATGCCTGTAATCCCAGCTACTTGGGAGGCTAAAGCAGGAAAGTCGCTTGAACTTGGGAGGCAGAGGCTACAGTGAGCCATGATTGTGCCACTGCACTCCAGTCTGGGTCACAGAGTGAGACTATCTCAAAAAAAAAGAAAGCCTTATTGCCTGGGGCCAGGCACTGTGGCTGATTGATACCTGTAATCCCAGCACTTTGGGTGGCCATGGTGGGCAGATCACTTGAGCCCAGAAGTTTGAGAACAGCCTGGTCAATATAGGGAGACCCCATCTCTACAAAAAATTAAAAAATTAGGCAGGCATGGTGGTGCATGCCTCTAGTCCCAACTACTGAGGAGGCTGAGGTGGGAGGATTGCCCGAGCCTAGGAGGTTGAAGCTGCAGTGAGCCATGATGGCGCCACTGCACTCCAGCCCAGGTAACAAAGTGAGAGCCTGTCTCAGAAAACAAAGAAAGAAAAAAAGACAAAAGAAAGTGTTATTGTTGCCTGGATTGTGGACATTGCTCTCCTGCCACACGTTGCTGTATGGCCGCCAGCGGCATGTGTGGCCACAGAGCACTTGAAGTAGGTTAGTACATGAAAAACTCGATTGTTAATTTTGTTTAATTTTGAGAAATTTCAAGTATGTTTGGAACAACTTAGCAATGCAAAACTACTTTTTCAGTTGTAGGCTTTATGAAATCAAAATACAGATTAAGCACATCTGATAAAAATTCATGAGATGTACTCGAAGAGTAAAATATACCCTAGATTTTGAAGACATAGTATAGAAAAGAGAATGTGAAATATCTTGTTAAGAATTTTTAGGCCAGGCGCGGTGGCTCACGCCTGTAATCCTAGCACTTTGGGAGGCTGAGGAGGAAGGATCGCTTGAGACCAGGAGTTTGAGATCAAGCTAGATGAGACCTAGCCTCTACCAAAAATACAAAAATTAGCCAGGCATGGTGGTGCGTGCCTGTAGTCCCAGCTGCTTGGGAGGCTGAGGCAGGAGGATTGCTTGACCCCAAGAGGTTGAGGATGCAGTGAGCCATGTTGTTTGCGCCGCTGCACTCAAGTCTAGGCAAGAAAGCGAGACCCTTGTCTCAAAAAAAAAGTTTATTAATAACATATTGAAATGGTAATATTTTGAATATATTGGGTTAAATAAAATATATGATCAAAACTAATTTGGCCTGTTTCTTTTTTTTTTTTTTTTTGAGACGGAGTTTCACTCTGTTGCCCAGGCTGGAGTGCAGTGTCGTGATCTCGGCTCACTGCAGCTTCCGCCTCCAAGCTTCAAGCGACTCTCCTGCTTCACTGTCCCCAGTGGATGGTATTACAGGCATGCGCGACCACACCCAGCTAATTTTTGTATTTTTAGTAGGGATGGGGTTTCAACCTGTTGACCAGGCTGGTTTTAAACTCCTTCTCTCAAATGATCGCCCGCCTCGGCCTCCCAAAGTGATGGGATTACCGGCGTGAGCCACCGCACCTGGCCTGTTTCAAACTTTTTTTTTTTTCTCTTTGAGACAGTCTCTGTCACTCAGGCTGGGGTGCAGTGGTGCAATAATACCTCACTGCCTCCTCAGATTCCTGAGTTCAAGGGAATCCTCCCATCTCAACCTGACATACCTCGTGCCTGTAATCCCAGCACTTTGGGAGGCCGAGGTGGGCCAAGCTGGAACCACAGGCATGTGTTATGATGCCAAGCTAATGCTTTAATTTTTCATAGAGATGGGGTCTTGCTGTGTTGCACAGGCTGGTCTCCAGCTCCTGGGTTCAAGCATTCCTCATATCTTAGTCTCCCAAAATGTTGGAATCAAAGGCAGAAATCACCACACCGGGCTCTTCTTACGTTTTTATTGTAGCCACTGGAAAATTTAAAGTTGCGTGAGTGACCCAATATGCCATTGAACAGTGCTGGTCTAAAATTTCAAACATTGTAAGTTACTTGTTTATTTAGGGAAAAGGTAGCTTAGAAGTGTAAGATATTTAAATGGCTTTGAAAACAAGTTCCTACGTCTCTGGATTGTTTTGATGACTAAGGAAAAAGTCCTATGTGTTTATTTTCTTTCCGCAGATAGTGAGAAATTCCTCCTTTTTTTGTTGCTTTCTGTGAATGCTCTTGTTTTCTTTTCTTTTTTTTTTTTTTTTTAAATATACACAGTAGATGGGGTGTGTGCCTTGCAGGACACAGGACACTTGCTTGTTCTCTCTTTCTGGTGGATACGTGCCATTTGAAATTCATAACTGCCATATTTCAAAACTGCCTGTGCTAGTGGCCCTGTCAAGTAAAGCAGAGGTTCTTGACCTGGGACCCCTGGTGTATTTCTGACGTTTTATATTAATTATTTAACACGGTTGCCTGACTAATATTTGCAATTGAATAGCTGATTGCCTTTTTTCTGGTTTTTATCATGTTTCTAGTAATCTGTAGAAAGACAACATCATATTGGTAGGAGGTGAAAGGAAATAACAATCCCAGATATATGAAGGTTCAAGTAACAGTGTTTGTTTAGTTTTTTTTTTTCAAACCATGAATTTATATCTTATACAGTAGAAGAAATCTGTGTTTATTTTAGTGTTTTTCTCTTTATGTGGAGTGTGTGGAATGAAGCTAACCTTCTTGTAGTTACCTTTTGCATCATTTTTAGTTTCAGCTCAGGCTCCAAACTCTGCCATCACAGCTCAGACTGGCGTGGGGGTAGCGTCTACCGTCCACCTAAACCCCATGCAGTTGATGACAGTGGATGCATCACATGCTCGACATATTCAAGGGATCCAGCCAGCCCCCATCAGTACCCAGGGCATCCAGCCAGCCCCCATCGGGACCCCAGGGATACAGCCCGCACCACTTGGCACACAGGGAATTCACTCAGCAACCCCAATCAACACACAAGGGCTTCAGCCTGCACCAATTGGTACTCAGCAGCCTCAGCCAGAAGGAAAGACTTCAGGTAATTTTAAATTTTTGCATAGAAGGTGGTTTGGAGAAAAGAAATACATTTGGGTTTAAATCCTTTCTCTGCCACTGGTTTTGTCATCTTATAATTTCTCTAGGCCTTCCTTTCTTTGTATTAATAATATGAGTTGCTTAGAACTTACAATTTCAGGGTCACTGTAAACGTTAGAAATAATATACCTCACGCCTGTAATCCCAGCACTTTGGAAGGCCGAGGTGGGTGAATCATGAGGTCGGAGATCGAGACCATCCTGGCTAACATGGTGAAACCCCGTCGCTACTAAAAATACAAAAAAATTAGCCAGGTGTGGTGGCGGGCACCTGTAGTCCCAGCTGCTCGGGAGGCTGAGGCAGGAGAATGGCGTGAACCCGGGAGGCGGAGTGAGCTGAGATCGCACTACTGCACTCCAGCCTGGGCAACAGAGTGAGACTCTGTCTCCAAAAAAAAAAAAAAAAAAGAAAAGAAGTAATAAACATCAGCAGCCCTAGTATTCATTTGCACATAATGAGAAGTGTTATCTTTTTTAAAAGCTCCTAGTTGTGGGAAAAAATTCACCTTATAAGTAGTGTTCTCATTGAAGATTTTCTTCAGAGTTGTACATAAAGCTGTAAAATCTTATGCTGATGTTAGCTAATATTATGAATGCTTAAAAGGAAATGCTAGTGGAATAACACTTTGAAAAGTGGAATAAGTCACTGTACTTAGATCTTTTTGAGACAGAGACAGAGTCTCACTCTGTCACCCAGGCTAGAGTACAGTGGTATGTGATCTTGGCTCAGCATAGCCTCGATCTCCTGGACTTGAGTGATCCTCCCACCTCAGCCGCCTGAGTGAGTAGGACTATAGGTGCCACCACGCCCGGCTAATTTTTGTATTTTTAATAGAGACAGAGTTTTGCCATGTTGCCCAGGCTGGTCTCAAACTCCTGGGCTCAAACAGTCTACTCACCTTGGCCTCCCAAAGTGCTGGGATTACAGGCATGAGTCATTACACCAGCCGGGTTGTTATTTTTTTTTCGGCTGAATTTAAGATTCCATGTACTTGGATTATTATTAATTAGCCATTTCTCCGATGTCGTTTAAAAAAGCAAAATGGCTGTTTCTCAGCCAAGGTGCTGATTTATTTTTTTTAAGGCAGGGTCTCACTCACTCTGTTGCTCAGCTGGAGTACAATGGTACAATCATGGCTCACTGTAGCCTTGACCTTCTGGGCTCAAGCAGTCCTTATGCCTCAGACGCCCATGTAGCAAGGACTACAAGTGCCTGCCACCACACCCGGCTAATTATTTTTGATTTTTTGTAGAAACGGGATTTTGCTCATTTCCTAGGCTGGTCTCAAACTCCAGAGTTCAAGCTATCCTTCAGCCTTGTCCTCCCAAAGTGCTTGCGGTTACAGGCATGAGCCACTGCGCCTGGCTGGAGCTATGCGCTTAATCGTTCTGTAGACAGTTCAACTATTTAAGCAAAGCCTCTCTGATTTTTTATTACTAAACTAACTGTCTATGAGAGAGATGCAGTTTACCCATAGTGACCCACCTGGTAGGATGGTGTACTACATCTTTAAGGGCACCTGCCAGAAGCGCATGGGATTAAGTTGACTCCTATGAAATTGCCATTTTTATAGGTCAAAAACTGTCAGACACTGATACTTTCTGATTATCATCTCATGCTCACCAGTATTGTGATGCTCACTTTAAGTGTATAGTTAAAATATCTGTTAGTTGAATGTGTTTGTAAGGATAGACTGGGGAGGGTACCATTACTGAGGGCTGAGAGAGGTTGGTATTTTATAAAAACTGAATGAGTGCATTTCTTGAAGTGTACATTGGAGCATGCTATCAGGCTGGTAGATGGTGTTTTCTATTTGTGGCTCTTGTATTAAGCCTTTCCTGTCTGTCAGTTTTCTTATCTCTAAAATGGGAATTACAGTGATGGTAAGAATTATATCAGTAAAAAATGTGAAGTAACTAGTAGAATGAGAGACTATACTAGATACTATATACTTTGTTCACCTTATCTCATTTATTAGTAACTGTGATTATAGAGCAAAGAAAAAATAATGGTATGGGTCAGGCACGGTGGCTCATGCCTGTAATCCGAGCACTTTGGGAGGCCAAGGCGGGCGGATCACTCAAGGTCAAGAATTCGAGACTAGCCTGGCCAACATGGTGAAACCCCATCTCTACTAAAAAGACAAAAATTATCCAGATGTGGCGGTGCGCGCCTGTAATTCCAGCTACTCTGGTGGTTAAGGCAGGAGAATCACTTGAACCTGGAAGGCAGAGGTTGCTGTGAGCTGAGATTGCACCACTGCACTCTAGCCTGGGCAACAGAGCAAGACTCTCTGAAAAATAAAAAGAAAGGAAAAAGTAATGGTATGGTTCACACCACTGCACTCCAGCCTGGGCGACAGAGCAAGACTCTCTCTCAAAAAAAGAAAAAGAAAAAGTAATGGTGTGGATCACGCACCAGTAGACAGTAACTGCTCCCATTTAGCTGTCTGCTCTTTGTCAGACGGACATTGTGCTCCTGTCCCTTATCAGTTGGAAACTGGACGGTCAGAACATGGATCCCTAATTCTAGTGGTCTCGTCGTTTGTATTTGTGTCTTCTGCGGCATTTTGTTTCTGTTGTTTCCCTCTCTTCAATGTTCTTTCCTGTTGCTTCTCTCCTCTAGCAGTGGTGTTGGCAGATGGAGCCACAATTGTGGCCAACCCTATTAGCAATCCATTCAGTGCTGCTCCAGCAGCAACAACCGTGGTGCAGACCCACAGCCAGAGTGCTAGCACCAACGCTCCCGCCCAGGGCTCGTCGCCGCGGCCAAGCATACTCCGCAAGAAGCCTGCCACAGATGGGTGAGTAGACCTGGTGGTGCCGAGTGACACCTCTGGTTCTGGCTAGAACTGGTGTACAGAACAGGCACTCTTATCTAATGCTGGCATCAAACTCATCTCTCATTTTCTGTGGCGTGTTAAAATTTCCTCCAAAACAGCTTGACCACAGGATTATTCAGTAGAGCCTTACCCAGCTGAGACTGTGAGATCTTAACAAATCCTGGAGTCAGTGAGGTGTTCGTGTGTAAGCATCTGTTGCATACTGCTTTAATTCTCTCTAGTTCTGGAACTTCAATCATAGAACTTTTAAAGTAGTTTATAATTAACTCTTGGGCTTGTGTAGGTAGTTACATTAACTCATACTATATACTTCATTCAGTATGAATCGTTGCTGTTGAAACAGAAGTTCCCTTGTCCCCCTCTCAGGGCGTGCAACAGTGGGAGTGACTTGCTTCTTCATTGCCCTGCTGCTCCAGCCTCTAGGGGAGCGTACAGACGGGCAGACTGTGGGGCTCCGACCCTGCAGCGGCATCTAGAGGTGAATGTTTACAGCCGAAACCCCGGTGGGCATGTGTTACAGAGTGCTCTTTTCGTCTAGCCGTCCGTAGATGACTTGCATTAACCAGCCCAATTAGACCCCTGCCTTATGGCGAGGTCAGAGGGCTTTCTGTTTCCCAGGGTTCTTGCCTTGGTGTACTGGAAGAATGGGATCGCGCGTGGGCGTGGAGAAGGAGTGTAGGGTTCTACTGAGTAGAAGTAGCTCTCAGCGGATGGGGGAGCCAGAAGGGAGATGGAACGGCCCCGGCTCTCTGACTGCCCTGGCCAAACTGCGTCGTTCTGCTGGTCGGTGGCCTGCTGGCGTGCCAGCGTCTGTCACATGCTCTCCCACCGGCGTGCTCTCCTCGCCGTCCTGTTGCCGTCCAGCTGCTTGTGTCTTCCTTCGCCAGTGTGTTCCTCTTGATGTCCAGCCACTTGTGTGCCTGCCTGCTAGGGTCTCGGAGGTTTTTATAGGCACAGGCTCAGGGTGTAGCAGGCCATGGTGGTCTGGGGGAAATGCAGCATTTGGGCTGGAAAACAAAAATGCCTGTCATCACCTAGATCCGTGGGCACAGCCGGGGGTAGAGTCCTCGCCAGGGACCTGCCCTTTCCAGCACTTCCCTGCTCCCCTTCTAAATCACTGTGGGCAGACAATTTCTGAAGTGTAGTAAGGGTCATATTTACTAGCAGATAGTGTTTTGTGTTGCCATGTAAGCTTCTCAGTTGGTGGATCATAGGCAGGAAGGTATGTGCTGTGCTGTTCAACTTAAACATTCTGGAGGTGGGAGATGAGCAGATATGTTTCAGAGAGCACAGTTTCTGTGGCTCAGCTGAGCTAACAGCATCAACATCAACAGATTAAAGCAAGTGCAAACTTAAATTGCTGGGACTAGGGTCCCTGCAGGGTTTCTATTTCCACAGAGCTGTGCATAGACCAGAGTCCCTATCTTTGCTGCTTGTGAATACTTTGTACTTTTTTAAAGGATAAGTCAGTCCGTGACAAAGTTACCTTATTAGCAGAAGCACAAGGCAAAGCTTGTGGTTAAGATGACAGATTGATTACACACGTCTGAAATCTCTCCCTCTCATAACCCTATATAACTTTTTTTCAAAAAAGTTGTAAACACACAAGGATGGGGGGAGAACAGGAGAGAACACAGTAGCAACTGAAGCTGGGAAGCAGACCGTCACGTGATGGCATCCTGGCTCTGAGAAAGCTAAATGTGAAGCTTGCATAGGGGAAAGTTGAGAACCATTCTCTTAAAATTGGAAAATCTTCAAAAGGACCAACAACAGGAAGATCCTGGGGGCAAAGGAAGGGGCTCTCTCTTTTAAGGAGGGTAAGTTAAAACCTTTGAGTTTGAAAAGTGTTAAAGTTAGAGCCCAGAATCCCATTTTCTACGTATGCCATGTGGTGTACTGCCCCTTCCCAGCTTCAGCAGGAGCCTGAAAGCTCAAACTCTGCAGATGGTCCGCTGGGATCACCCAGCACTATGGAGGTCATGGGTATTTTACCAGAAAGAAATTGTGACTCACCATGAGTGTATGGAATGCTGAACACTTCCCAGTCCACTCCCTGCTTTCAGCTGATAGAACTGTGGCAGGTGAACTTGATTCTTGATAGAAAATGAGAAGAGGACTCTACTTTCCTTCTGGGGAGTCTGTCCGGCCCAAGGGGAAGCTCTAAAGATACTGACACTAGGGCTTCCCTAAGGACAGGGTTAGATTACCCTGCAGTGAACCTCATAGTAGATATGCCCTTCCAAAGCTCAGAGCCCCCAGCCAGCATTTCAGTCCCTCTTCCCCACTCCCCCACTCTTAATCATGAACATACAACCAAAGATAGACACATATTTGAGGGGACCTCTAATGGTGGACGACAGAAACCACAATAAATACATGCCCAAAGCACCTTGGAAGATGTAGAGGCTTGGCAGGGAGAATAAAACACAAAACAAATGAACAAGGATAAGCAAACACTATCCGTGATGCCTTCAGAAAGACAAAACAAAAGGTTACATCCATGAAACAGTAACACAGTGCTATGCAAAAAGAACATTCAGAGGAGAAAAGAACCAGTCCTGAAATAAGATAGCAGAAATGGAAAGATCAGTAGAAGAGCTGGAAGATAAAATTGAAGAAATCTCAAACGTAGAACAAAAAGACAAGAAAATTGGAGAAAAAGGAGAAAATTTAAAACAACAATAAAAAGAACCAGTTCAGGAAATCCAGCCTCCAGGTAATGGGTTTCAGCAAGAGAGATCAGAGAAAAGGAGCAGGGATCATTACAACGTAAGGAGTTATAAAGTAATAGAAAATTACCAAAATGGACAGAAATGAGTTTCCTGGTTACAGAAATGCTCTGCACAGTATTCGGTGGATGCAATAAACTCAGGCCAGTATTTTGAAATTTTGCCGCACTGGAAGACAAAAAGATGTGCCTGCATCTCCCATACTTCCTCCCAAAGACGCTTGTACTGTGCCCTCTAATTCACAGCCTGTCATCACGCGACACTCCAGCCTTCACCCCAGTGCCCTTGTCTCTTCTTTCTCCACGCCTTCTTGCTTTAAACCTGGCTCTTCCTCAGGAACTCAACTTGCCCTGCAGCTGTCTACAGTGGTCCCTGCCTCTCTTCCACATCCCTGCTGTCACTCAGCCTAGAGGTAGGCTAGGTGTCCTTGTCATGCCTCACTGCCATTTTCAGACCATGTCTCCTCAAAAGCACTTGATCTGTATTTAGATTTCATAAAACCTACAGTTGAAAAAGTAGTTTCATATAACCAAGTTACTCCAGACAATAAAAAGTTTCTCAATAACTGGATCAAGTATCCATTATAAAATTCAAATTAATTAAAATGAAATGACATTAAAAATTTTGTTCCTGGCCGGGCGCGGTGGCTCAAGCCTGTAATCCCAGCACTTTGGGAGGCCGAGACGGGCGGATCACGAGGTCAGGAGATCGAGACCATCCTGGCTAACACGGTGAAACCCCGTCTCTACTAAAAAATACAAAAAACTAGCCGGGCGAAGTGGCGGGCGCCTGTAGTCCCAGCTACTCGGGAGGCTGAGGCAGGAGAATGGCGTGAACCCGGGAGGCGGAGCTTGCAGTGAGCTGAGATCCGGCCACTGCACTCCAGCCTGGGCGACAGAGCCAGACTCAGTCTCAAAAAAAAAAAAAAAAAAAAAATTTTGTTCCTGAGTTGCCCTTGGCACATTTCAGGCGCTCAGTAGTACCGTACGGCTTTCTTGTCGGGCAGGGCAGAGCTACAGGCTGAGAGAGTCAAGTTAGATTGTGCAGGTGTGTCTGTATGCCCTTTGGAAGGACATGATGGCTGGCACTTTTTAGTGATAGTGGAACCCTGTCTTCACCTTTAATGATCAGAAATGGTTTGCCAGCTCCCTGGCCCCTCAGGCGCTTGAATGCATCTCCTGCCTCCACCACCACCACCTCCCAGTGTGAGCACTTAGCACATAAGCTCAGTAAGCCTTCCTGACCCTGTCTGTACTCCCATGCCCCTCGCCCATCTTCTTTCTTCCCACCTCCCTCCCAACGGAACTCCAGCTCCAGAGGGACCCCAGCAGCCTCCTCCAGTCCATTGATCCACCTTTTCATGTGCCTCCCTGCCTCTCATGGCATCTTTCTCTGCTCTTCCTGATTCAGAGTCTGTGGCCACTGGCAGTCATTGCCTTACCCCCACCTCACTTCACTTTGTCAAAACCAGACTTAAGTCCAATTTTCTGCTTCGTTTATGTGGCATGTACAGCAGATTATGGCAGGGAAAGCCACCTTGCCAACTAACTGGCCTTGCTCAGCCTCACAGACGCACTACGGTCTTAAAGCAGCCCATCAAAGTACACTCGCCTGCAGCACTCCAGACAACTGTTTTATGTTTCCTTCTTTCACAACTCCCAGGCTTCTTCCGTCTTCACTGTTTGTCGACAAACTTGCTCCTTTTTTGAGAAAAAGAAAATCAAAAGACAACTTTGGAAGGCCGAGGCAGGCGGATCATCTGAGGTCAGGAGATCGAGACTAGCCTGGCCAACATGGTGAAACTCCGTCTCTACTAAAAATACAAAAAATAGCTAGGGCGTGCTGGCGGGCGCCTGTAGTCCCTGTTACTCGGGAGGCTGAGGCACGAGAATCACTTGAACCCAGGAGGCAGAGATTGCAGTGAGCTGAGATCGTGCCACCACACTGCAGCCTGGACAACAGAACAAGACTCTGTCTCAAAAGAAAAAAATTTTTTTTTGAACATATGAATATATGCCTGTCACCCAACTTTAGTTCTCAGCTTATCAGCTCTTGGCCAATTTTGCTTCACCTATATGCTTACCTACCCGCTCCTATCATATTATTTTGAAGCAAATCCTAGATACCATGTCATTTCATTTGTATGTCTTTCAGCATGTTCCTATGCAGAGATACATAACATTAAAAAACCAATAACCCCTTAATATCAAATAGCCAGTCATTGTTCAGGTTTCCAGTGGTCTGAAATGTCACACAATTTGTTATATTTTATATTATTTATTTGAATGAGTATTCTGATAAGATGCATACATTGTGATTAGTTAATACGACTTTTAAAACCATTTTATTATTGAGGTTTCCTCTTTTTTTTTTTTTTTCCTGCAGTTTATTTGTTGAAGAAACTTGGTCTTCTGGGCCATACCCCCTCTGGATTTTGTTGATGGCATCCCCAATATATTCATTTCCTAGGGCTGTTGTAACAAACTACCACAAATCTTCTGGCTTAAGGCAACAGACATGCATATCTTATAGTTCCAGTAGCTAGAAATCTGAAATGAAGGTGTCATCAGGGTTGGTTCCCCCGGGAGGTTCTCAGGGAGAATCTACTCGTGCTGGCTGCCAGTGACTACTGTTGATCTTTGTGTTCTTGGCTTGCAGGCACAGCACCCCAATCTCTGCCTCCGTCATCACATGGCCTTGCCCTCGCACCTGTGTCTCAAATCTCCCTTCCCTTTCTGTTACTAGGATACTTGTCACTGGACCTTAAACTAAACTCTACATCCAGAACTCTACATCCAAATGTAATTAAGGATCTCAAGATAAGAGATTACATTAATTACATTTGCAAAGGCCCTTTTTTTAAGTAAGGTCACATTCACAGTTACTAAAGATTGGGACTTACATATATCTTAAAGAACTCAGTTCAACCTATTGCACCCATAGTGTACTTTTACTTGTTCTATCCTCCACATTTTCTGTAAGTTGTTACTTAACTCTGAAGGTTTGATCTGATTTTTCTTTTTTTTATTGCTGCTTGTGGCAAGACTGCTTCGTAGTTTGGTGATTTGGTCTCTTACCAGAAGGCACACAGTGTCTGGTGGTCACCCTTTTTGAGATGTTGGTGGCTCTGAAGATCAGTACCCGGATCCATTAGTGATTAGGTGTTGTAATCACTAATGTTGTAAACTGGTGTATTCTTGTCTAGTTATTCTCTCTCAAATCCATTCTCAACTGGTATTTGTTCCCACCACTTTACCGAAACTAAATGTGTCAAGATTGCTCCTGTTTTCATAGTGCTAAACTGATGGTTAATTCTCCATCAGAGCCTTCCGTGGCCTCTCTGCTGTACAACACAATTGATCTCCAGCTCTTCCTGGATCAGGTTTTTTCACCTAGCTTCCAGGTCTTTATAAACACCACAGGCGTAGTAATAATTGTAAACACTTAATATGGATTTCAGTGTGAATAACATTCAGCAGAAGGGAGATGTGGCATGCTAGCAGCAGCAGCTAAAAGAGTCACAATGGTTGCTTCTTGGAGGGAGCCTGACAGGAAGTGAGCAGGAATGGGGACGGGACCTGCTCTTTATTTTAAAGACTTTTTGTACTATTTGGGTTTTTTGGTAATGTGTCTGTGGTATCTGAGAAAATAAAAATCCATTTTAAAAATACTTACTCAATGTAGGGCTTTTATTTTGTCCTAGGTATGCCTGGCAAATGCGTGTCTTGTATTTCTTATCCTTGAATGCCCTTGGACTGCTATTTTCCGGGTTTGTCTCTTGTCTCTTTCAGAATGGCGGTTCGGAAAACCCTCATTCCTCCTCAGCCTCCTGATGTTGCTAGTCCTCGAGTGGAAAGCTCTATGCGGAGTACATCTGGGTCACCTAGGCCTGCAGGGTGAGCACCTAAGTGTTCTTAGCACTCTTGCTTTTAACCACACGTCGTTGCGGTGGCGGGGAGTCTAATATGCCTGCATGACATAGTCTTGTTAGGTTGTGTTGCCCAGGCTGGAGTGCAGTGGCTATGCTCAGCCGCCATCATAGAAAATCGTAACACACGACAGCCTTGAACTCGTGGGCTCAAGTAACAAGCCTTCGCTTCCTGAGTAGCTGGGACTATAGGCGTGTGCCACCACTCCCAACTTACACGCTCTTTCTAGCTGCATCACCTGAATGCGTTTTTCAACCTCTCTCATTCCCATTTGCCTCATTTATAAAGTGGGCATTGCGCATTCATATAACATCTACCTCATAAATTGTTGTGTATTTAAGCAAAATGATACATTTAAAACACTTTGTATGTGCCTTATAGCAAACACCCAGTTGCTATGGCATTCAAAAATGACATCGTGACAGTATTTATTTTTGTTTTTTCTGTTTTTGAGACAGAGTTTTGCTGTGTTGCCCAGGCTGGAGTGCAGTGGCACAATTTTGGCTCACTGCAGCTTCTGCCTCCCACATTCAAGAGATTCTCCTGCCTCAGCCTCCGGCGTAGCTGGGATTACAGGCATGTGCCACCACACGTGACTTTGTTTTTTTTTTTTTTTTAAAGTAGAGACAGGATTTAGCCATGTCAGCCAGGCTGGTCTCAAACTCCTGACCTCAAGTGATCCATCCACGTGCGTCAGCCTCCCAAAGTGCTGGGATTATAAGCATGAACCACCATGCCCGGCCTTATGACAGTGTTTGTTCTTTCTCTCCTAATTCCACAAGTAATATTATATTGGAAAAAGTAATTAGAGAATATAAAAATACTTAAAAGTATAAAGTGAAAATTATTGTCTCATTCTCTACCCACATTGCCAATCCCACTTCCTAGAATAATGTTGACCAGTAATAGTTTTGGGGTTTTGTTTGTTTGTTTTTTCCTGTAGACTTCGTCTGTGGTCAGGATAATAGTTCTGATAAGTATCTTTCCACATCTTTTTCTGCATACACATGTAGATAGATTGATAGATTCTTTTTGTTTGTTTGTTTTGAGACAGAGTCTTGCTCTGTCACCAGGCTGGAGTGCAGTGGCGCTCACTGCAACCTCCGCCTCCTGGGTTCAAGTGATTCTCTTGCCTCAGCCTCCTGAGTAGCTGGGACTACAGGAGTGTGCCACCACACCCAGCTAATTTTTGTGTTTTTAATAGAGACAGAGTTTCACCATGTTGGCCAGGGTGGTCTCTATCTCTTGACCTCGTGAACCTTGGCAAACTATCACACTCTAAGTTGAGGTCTATTTCCATCATTTACCCTTTGCCCTTCAGTGTTGTGGAACATCTCCAAGACTTCATTAAATGTGAAGGTTTTTGCCAGCGTAACTTCTGAGACCTCTTCATCCTTTCCCTCAAAACCACTTTGCCTTCGCTTCTTCTTGGACTCTGGGTACACACTTTATAGCACCATCTTTCTGTGTGATGGCAGTTTGCTGATTCACTCAACACCACTCACAGTCATATTGACTTCTGAAATGCTAAAACCAGCCTTCCCTAGCAGTAATGCATTTTCCTAATTACCATTTTCTTTCAGTGTGGGAGCTAACTTCAACACTTCAGCCTTGAATAATTGTAATTTTTTTTGGTTATTACTATTGTCAGTCCAAAATAGAAATAAACACTCTATTTCTGCCTTAAGTGGCTTTCCTGATGCAGTTTAGACTGAAAGATTATATAAAGCTACTTTACCTTCCTTTTTATATTCACTACATTTTTCAATATGGTCCATACAGCTTTTTACAAGTGTAGGTCTTCTCCTTTTTTCTCTTTGCTGGTCCATTTTGAAATCTTCAACTCACATATAATTTCACTTCTGGCCTCATCCCTTTTTGGTCTTTTGCTGCATTTTCATCTTGGTTGACCCATTCTCACATTCAGTCTTCCGTTTTCTTAAAATTTCACATTGGTTTATCACTGGGACGCCAGAGCAACACAACGACATGCTTTGTTTGCTTAATGAACTGTTTATGCGGAACTGTTTATGGTCCGTGATTGGTCATTACCAGACTTAAGAGGTGATGTGATTGGTTACTGATCATCATGGGCCTCTGTTAGTTCCGTGGTGATTTGGGGACCGTACAGCTCGCCACATAACAATGGGGATACATTCTGAGAGACACATCAGTAGGCAATTTCATTGTTGTGTGAACATCATGAGTGTCACTATACGAACCTAGATGGGATGGCCTACTGCATACCTAGACTTTATGGTCCAACCTGTTGCTCCTAGGCTAAAAACCTGTACAGGACTTGACTGAATACTGTAGGCAGTAGTAACACAGTGGTACATATTTGTGTATCTAAACATAGAAATTATAATCTTTATTTATTTATTTATCTTTGAGACAGAGTTTCAGTCTTGCTGCCCCAGGCTAAAGTGCAGTAGCTCAATCTCGGCGAGAACCTCTGCCTCTGGGGTTCAACCGATTCTCCTGCCTCAACCTCCCGAGTAGCTGGGATTACAGGCATGCACCACCACGCCTGGCTGATTTTGTGTTTTTAGTAGAGACAGGGTTTCTCCATGTTGGTCAGGCTGATCTTGAACTCCTGACCTCAGGTGATCTGCCTGCCTCAGCCTCCCCTAGTGCCGGGTTTACAGGCGTGAGCCACCGTGCCCGGCCAGAAATTGTAATCTTATGGGACCACTGTCATGTGCGTGGTCCCTTGTTCATTGAAACATCCTTATGTGCTGCATGACTATTCTGATATTTACACGTGTGAGCTTCGTGCTCAGTGAGGACTACCTGTGTATTCGGAATCACAGGACCAGGAAGGAAGACTAGCCTGGAACCGGAGGGGAGAGCTGCACAAAATGGCTTAGAGATGACACTGAGAGCTGGATTATTTAGGGCCTTGTGGGCTGTTCAGAAGCCTTTGGATTTTATTCTAAGACGGAGAGCCATTGGAGGGTTAAGGCATAGGAGTGACATGATCTGACTTATTTTAAAAGAATCCCTCTGGCTACTGTGCTGAGAATAAACTGCAGCAGAGCAAGGGTGGAAGCAGGAAGAAAAGTGAGAGCTGATAAAACCGTTAACTATCTTCACGGCTTAAACCTGCATGGATGTAGTGTTGTTGTTTGTTCATTTGTTTAATGAAATAGGGTCTCACTCTGTCACCCAGGCTGTAGTGTAGTGGTGCAGTCTCAGCTCACTGCAACCTTAACCTCTCAGGCTCAAGCAATTCTCCTGCCTCAGCCTCCTGAGTAGCTTAAGAGCCACCATACCAAAGCTCATTTTTTGTATTTTTTTTTGTCGAGACCGGGTTTTGCCATGTTGCCCAGGCTGGTCTGGAACTCCTGGGCTCAAGCAGTATTCCCACCTCAGCCTCACAGCGTGCTGGTATTACAGGCATGAGCACCCCACCCTGCCCATATGTCTTAACAAGTGTTTGGATTCTGGATATGATTTGAAGGTACAGCTGACAACATTTTCTGATGGAATGGAGAGAAAGAGGAGTCAAGGATAGTTCCCGTATTTTACCTGAGCATTCTAAAATGAGGAAAGCTCTTAGAAGGGCAGGAAAAAAAATCAGGTTAGTTTCAGTCGTTTTACTTTTGCAATATCTATGTGGTTGGACACCCAAGTGGAAGTGTCAAATAGACAGATATAAAATTCTGAAGTAGGCCAGGCGCAGTGGCTCACGCCTGTAATCCCAGCACTTTGGGAGGCCGAGGTGGTTGGATCACCTGAGGTCAGGAGTTTGAGACCAGCCTGACCAACATGGAGAAACCCCATCTCTACTAAAAACACAAAATTAGCCGGGTGTGGTGGCGCATGCCTGTAATCCCAGCTACTCGGGAGGCTGAGGCAGGAGAATGTCTTGAACCTGGGAGGCGGAGGTTGCAGTGAGCCGAGATCGCGCCACTGCACTCCAGCCTGGACAACAAGAGCAAAAGTTCATCTCAACAACAGCAACAAAAAAATTCTGAAGTAATACAGCTCTAGAATTGAAGATAGAAGTCCATGCTGGTGATAGAGATTTAGGAATTGTAAGCAGATGTTCTTTAGAGCTGTGAGAGTGGAAGATAGTATAAATAGAGAACAGAAGTGGTGTAAGGACCAGACCTGAGGACATAGCATCTTTAGAGGTCAGGAAAATGAAAAACCAGAAAAAGTGACTGTTTCTCTATACTATGTGATGTTCTGAGGTCTGTTGGTGCCACAATTAGTCCTCAGCTAATGAACACTTCGGGTTTTTATTTGCTTATTTTTGTTTTATTTTTAGAGACAGGGTCTTGCCCAGTCACCCCGGCTGGAGTGCAGTGGCATGATCATAGCTCACTGCAGCCTTGAACTCCTGGGCACAAGGATCCTCCCACCTTAGCCTCCTGAGTAGCTGGGACTGCAGGTAGGCATCATTATGCCCAGCTATTTTTATTTCATTTATTTTTTTTGAAACAGAGTCTCACTCTGTTGCCCAAGCTGGAGTGCATTGGCACCATCTTGGCTCACAACTGCCTCTGCCTCCCAGGCTCAGGTGATTCTCCTGCCTCAGCCTCCCGAGTAACTGGGATTAAAGGCACCCACCATCAGGCCTGGCTAATTTTTGTATTTTTGGTAGAGACAAGGTTTCACCATGTTGGCCAGGCTGGTCTCAAACTCCTGACCTCGAGTGATCTGCCTGCCTTGGCCTCCCAAAGTGCTGGGATTATAGGGGTGAGCCACCACACCCAGCCTGCTAAGCTGATTTTCATATTATTTTTGTAGAGATGGCGGTCTCACTGTGTAGCCCAGGCTGGTCTTGAACTCCTGGCCTCAACTGATCTTCCCACTTCAGCCTCCCAAAATATTGGGATTACAGGCATGAGCCACTGCACCTGGCCTGTTTTTGTTTTTGTCTTTTTTAAAACAAAGTCTCATGTGGACTTAGTTTTCCAGTGTTGGTCCCGAAGGTGAAGAACCTGCCATGAGGTACAAAAGTCTCCCCGTGAGCAGCAGCAGGTGCAGAAGTAGGGTGAGCAGGGCTCTTTTTCAGGCTGTTGGATTTGGTGTGCTTCAGAGAAGCTGTGGAGGTGGGGCCCGCACAGGCACTCCGGCTGGCTTTATTTGCAGCAGGCAATCTGTGGCACCTGGAAGTAGAGAGCACTTGGATTGTGAAGAAATAAGTAGCTGGAAGAATGAACCCCCCACACTCCCACACCCAAGTAAAAGCAATCTCATGTAAATGGCCGTTTTAGAACTAGCCCCACTCCATTCACTGATGAGTAGCAAAAAAGGATTAATACGAAGATAATTAAAATTAAAACGTAAGAAAGGAGCAACAAAGTAAACTAATCTGTTCCCTAAGACACTGACCAAAAAACGTTGACAGAGGACAGATGAAATTTGTAATGAAACATGCCACCATGAATTTAAATAACGTAACAAATAACCACCTCTGTGGAGGAAGACACCAAGTTCACACACAAAAGACTCCTGGAGTAAATGGCAAAACATGAAGCGATGACACAGGAGTTGACAGGACTCAGTAGAGAACTAATGAGGATACCACAGAAGGAAGGCAAAATTCAAACTGCACAAGATGGAGTTGACAGGACTCAGTAGAGAACTAATGAGGATACCACAGAAGGAAGGCAAAATTCAAACTGCACAAGACGGTATTGGCCGTAGAAGATGGAAATGAAAAAGAGGATAAGATAGAAAGAAAGATAGTCATGTGTCGTGGCTCATGCCTGTAATTCTAGCACCGTAGGAGGCCGAGGTCAACAGATGGCTGGAGCCCAGCAGTTCGAGATCAGCCTGAGCAATATGGCGAAACCCCAGCTCTACAAAAAATAAAAAAGTTGGCCAGGTGTGGTGGTATGGGCCTGTAGTCCCAGCTACACAGAAGGCTGAGGTGGGAGGATCACTTGAGCCTGGCAGGTTGAGTTTATAGTGAGCTGTGTTCATGTCACTCCACTGCAGCCTGGGTGACAGAATGAGAACCTGTCCAAAAAAAAAAAAAAAAAAAGCAAGAGAGAAAGATAAAAAAAAAAAACCTACAGAGCATACTGTGATAGAAGTAAGACCAAGCATGCGTCATATCATGTCGTGTCAGTGGCTTCGTTGTGGGTTGAGTTGTAGCCCCCAAAAGTCGTGTTGAGGTCTTAACTCCCAGTACCTCGGAATGCCACCTTATTTGGAAATAGGGTCATTGTAGATGTAGTTAGTCAAGGTGAAGCCCTGCTGGAGTAGGGTGAATCCTCAATTCAATATGACTGGTCGTTGTCTTTTTTTTTTTTTTGGAGGCAGTGTCTTGCTCTGTTACCCAACCTGGAGTACAGTGAGTGGTGTGATATATGGTGTGATATAGGCTTAAGCGATCCTCCCACATTAGCCTCCCAAGTACCTGGGACTCCAGGCATGCATCACCATGCCCAGCTAATTATTATTATTATTATTTTTTTTTTTTAGACAGAGTCTTGCTCTGTCACCAGGCTGGAGTGCAGTGGTGTGATCGCAGCTCACTGCAACCTCCGACACCCTGGTTCGAGCTATTCTCCTGCCTCAGCCTCCTGAGTAGCTGGGATTACAGGCACACGCCACCATGCCCAGCTAATTTTTGTATTTTTAGTAGAGACGGGGTTTCACTATGTTGGCCAGGATGTTCTCGATCTCCTGACCTCATGATCCGCCCACCTGCCTTGGCCTCCCAATGTGCTAGGATTACAGGCGTGAGCCACCATGCCTGGCCCATGCCCAGCTAATTTAAATAAAAAAATTTTTTTTTTTTTGAGATGGAGTCTGCCCTCTCATCCAGACTGGAGTGCAGTGGCACAATCTCGGCTCATTGCAACCTCCATCTCCTGGGTTCAAGAGATTCTCCTGCCTCAGCCTCCTGAGTAGCTGGGACTACAGGAGCGCACCACCACACCCAGCTAATTTTTGTATTTTTAGTAGAGACCGGGTTTCACCATGTTGGTCAGGCTAGTCTTGAACTCCTGACCTCAAGTGATATATCCAGTTAGCCTCCCAAAGTGCTGGGATTACAGGTGTGAGCCACCACTACTGGCCTAAATAAATTTTTTTAGTAGAGACAAGGTCTTGCTGTATGGCACAGACTGGTCTCAGCCTCTGGCTTCAAGTGATCCTCTTGCCTTGGCCTCCCAAAATGCTGGGATTAGAGGCGGGAGCCCCCATACCTGACCTGTGACTAGTATTCTTAGAAAAAGGGGAAATGAGGACACAGACAAATACGTGATGTGAACGTGGAGGCAGAGACTGGGAAGGTGCCGAGGAGTAACGAAGACTTCCAGCAAAGCCACCAGCAGCTGGGAGAGGAGGCCTGGAATAGTCTGTCCTTCCTTCAGGCCCACAGAAAGAGCCAGCCCTGCTGACGCTTAGATCCCAGACTTCTGGCTCCGGAACTGTGAGACAAGCGGCTTCTGTTGAAGCCACACCGTTTGTGATGGTTTGTCGTGGTAGCTCTAGCAAATGAATACAGGTCTTACCTCGCCTGTTTCCGGACTGCATTACAAAGCAGAACCCACCTCTGCTCTGCCTTGTATACAGAGGCCGGCCAAACACAAAGGGATTCAGGAAGGTCAAAATGAAACATTAAGTCAAGGGATGGCGAACTTGACTTGTGCTGACTCACAAGAGTAGATTGATACGTTATCGGGAGGGAGGCAGGTGTTATAGACAACCACTGAAAAAATTGTATTACTGGGTAAAAAGTCATAATTAAATGTAGTAAATACTTAAAACCCAGTACTTACTAATTATTCAACTACATTTTATCCTTCTTCCCATGGAATAATTACGTAGAATGGTGTGCTGTTTCACGTCCCCCCCGCCCGCCACCAACCTCCGCCCCACTCCACATTGAAGAACACATTGGCAGCTTGAAATTGGCCCTGGTCGGAGCACTTCTTCCACAGAAGTTATCAATAGCACTTCGTTTACTGTTTTGTTGATCATCTAAGCAGAGATTGGTACGTGTTTTCAGTAAAGGGAAAAATAAAGAGTAAGCTATTTTAGGTTCTGTGAGCCGCGCAGTCTCTGCCATGGTCCTCACATCTGGTGTGGCTGTACTGAAAGACTTCATCTGCAGAACTGATGTTGGGCCGGGATATGGTTTGTCAGCGCCTCGTCCAGACATAAGAAAGGAATGGAGAAAGCATTAGTCATACACAACTTGAAAGTGCTTGTCAGGCCGGACGCAGTGCCCTCACGCCTGTAACCCCAGCACTTTGAGAGGCTGAGGCGGGTGGATCACTTGAGGTCAGGAGTTTGAGGCTAGCCTGGCCAACATAGTGAAACCCTGTCTGTACTAAAAATACAAAAGTGAGCTGGGTGTGGTGGTGCACCTGTTGTCCCAGCTACTTGGGAGGTGAGAGATTTGCCTGAGCCCAGGAGGCAGATCTCTGCAGTGAGCCGAGATCGCGCCACTGCACTCCAGCCTGGGCGACAGAGTGAGACCCTGTCTTTTTTTTTGTTTCTGAGATGGAGCTTTGCTCTTGTCACCCAGGCTGGAGTGCAATGGTGCGATCTCTGCTCATTGCAACCTCCTCCTCCCAAGACCCTGTCTTTAAAAAAAAAAAAAAAAAAAAAAAACTCCAGCCACGGTGGCTCACGTCTGTAATCTCAACACTTGGGAGGCTGAGGCAGACAGATCACCTAAGGCCAGGAGTTTGACACCAGCCTGGCCAACATGGCGAAACCCTATCTCTACTAGAAATACAAAAAATTAGCCGGGCGTGGTGGGGGCCACCTGTAATCCCAGCTACTCTGGGGGCTGAGGCAGGAGAATCGCTTGAACCTGGGAGGCGAAGGCTGCATGAACTGAGATGGTGCTATTGCACTCCACTCTGGGCAATAACAGTGAAACCCTGTCTTTAAAAAAAAAAAATGCTTTCCTATAGCTGTTACATTATGAAGATGCCAAAAAGTTAAGGAAGCGTTCTGCATGTGTTGAAAACCATTATCTGACTCAGGAAAGAAGTCTCACATGTCATTGTGAATATTTCCATTTTCTCTCATACTGATTTTTTAGGTCTGTTCCATTGTACTTGGAAAAGATCCTTTGGGTTCAGTCTGTACATTTTTTGAAATTTGAATTTTGACCTAAAGTATGGTCTGTCCTGGAGATTGTCCCACGTGCCCTTGAGAAGAACGTGCAATCACTGTTGGTGGGTGGAGTATTCTGTGTATATGTTAGGTCTAGTTTGTTTAGTGCTCCAGTTCTCTGTGTCCTTGCCAAGTTTCCATCTGGATGTTTCATCCATTATTGAAAGTTGGGTATTGAAATCTCCAGCTATAGCCAGGTGCAGTGGCTCACACCTATAATCCCAGCACTTTGGGAGGCTGAGGTGGGTAGATCACGAGGTCAGGAATTCAAGACCAGTTTGTCCAAGATGGTGAAACCCTGTCTGTACTAAAAATACAAAAATTAGCTGGGCGTGGTGGTGGATGCCTGTAATCCCAGCTACTTGGGAGGCTGAGGCAGCGAATTGCTTGAAACTCGGAGTCGGAATTTGCAGTGAGCTGAGATTGCATCACTGCACTCCAGCCTGGGTGGGTGTCATCCTCTCTGTCTCTCCCTTTAATTCTGTCAGTATCTCCTTTATTCTGCTACGTGGGGCACCGTTCTTTGATGCGTGAAGGTTTATAATTGCTGTATCTTTTTCTCTTTAGTGTGGTGTGAACACTTAACATGAGATCTGCCCTGGTGGGGAGAGGTTTAAATGTACACTGTTGTTCGTTGCAGGCACAGTGTCACACAACAGAGCTCTAGAACCTCTTCGTTTCGCTTAACTGAAACTTTATGCCCTTTCATTAGTAACTGCTCATTTCTCCCAGTTCTTTGATCTTCTTGATGAATCTTTTATTAATATAGTATGTCCTTTGTCTTGTTTTGGATTTAACATCCATTTTCTCTGATATTGATACAGGCCCACAGCTTTCTTTCAGTTACTGTTTTCATGAAATATCTTTTTCCATCCTTTCACATTTTGTATGTTATTGAAGTTAAGTTGGTATCGATGCAAACTAGATTGATATGAATTTAGACTGTTGATTGTAATCCCATGGTAACCAATTTTAAAATACCAGTGAAAAAACATAATGTCATCTGAGGACTCAAGTTACACACACAAATATTTTTTCAAAAGATTTATCAAGCAAAGGTAAACAAATTGAAATCTTATCAGAAAAGGTGGAATTCAGCTTAAAAGCAGAACACAGAGGGTCCTTTTTTTTTCTTTTCATGAGACGTAGTTTCACTCCTGTTGCCCAGGCTGGAGTGCAGTGGCGCAATCTCAGCTCACTGCCGCCTCCACCTCCTGGGTTCAAGCAATTCTCCTGCCTCAGCCTCTTGAGTAGCTGGGATTACAGGCACGTGCCACCACACCTGGCTAATTTTTGTATTTTTAGTAAAGACAGGGTTTCACCATATCGGCCAGGCTTGTCTCGAACTCCTAACCTCAAATGATCTGCCCGCTTCGGCCTCCCAGAGTGCTGGGATTTCAGGCATGAGCCATTGCTCCCGGCCCACAGAGGGTCCTTTATAATGCTGAAGAATCTAATTTACAATGAAATTTGTTTATTTTATTTATCTTTTTTTTTTTTTTTTTTTTTGAGACAGAGTCTTGCTCTGTCGCCCAGGCTGGAGTACAATGGCATGATCTCGGCTCACTGCAACCTCCACCTCCCAGATTCAAGCGAGAATCTCCTACCTCATCCTCCTGAGTAGCTGGGATTACAGGTGCACAGCACCATGCCTGGCTTATTTTTTTGTATTTTAGTAGAGACAGGGTTTCACCATGTTGGTCAGGCTGGTCTTGAACTCCTGACCTCATGATCTGCCCACCTCAGCCTCCCAAAGTGCTGTGATTACAGATGTGAGCCTCCGTACCCGGCCTACAATGAAGTTTTAACAGTTAAGAATATCTGTGTACCAAATAATGTAGCGTTAAGGCTCATAAAGCAGAATTTACAAGAAGTATGAGGAGGGTTTCAAAGAGCAGCTTAGGAGCAAAAGGGCTTTAATTCACGTTTTTCAGGCCTCATCAGTTCTAGCAGACAACAAATAAATAGGATATAATAATAAATCGAAATAATAATAAGGGGAAATAGATATGATTAAATTCCATGTGTTAATTACACTTTTCTCTCTTTCTCTCTCTTTTCTGAGACAGTCTCGCCCTGTCGTCCAGGCTGGAGTGCAGTGGCGTGACCTCGGCGCACTGTAATCTTCACCTCCCTGGTTCAAGCAGTTCTCGTGCCTTAGCCTCCTGAGTGGCTGATATTACAGGCATGTGCCACCGTGCCCAGCTAATTTTTGTATTTTTAGTAGAGACAGGGTTTTCCCATGTTGGTTAGGCTGGTCTCAAACTCCTGACCTCAAATGATCCAGTCGCCTCGGCCTCCCAAAGTGCTGGGATTACAGGCGTGAGCCCCCATGCCCGCTCCCCGCCCCGCCCCCCACCCCCCCCTTTTTTTGTTTTTGAGACAGAATCTCACTGTGTCACTCAAGCTGGAGTATAGTGGCACAATCATGGCTTGGCTCACTGCAGCCTTGACCTTCCAGGCTTGAGTGATCCTCCCTGTTCTGCCTCCAAAGTAGCTAGGACTACTTGGGTTAGTGTTAGTCTGGGTTTTTCTGTTTCTTTTGTTTTGTTTTGAGACGGGGTCTTGCTCTGTTGCCAAGCAGGAGTGCAGTGGCGCGATCTCGGCTCACCACAACCTCTGCCTCCCAGATTCAAGCGATTCTCCTGCCTCAGCCTCCCTAGTAGCTGGGACTACAGGTGCGCACCACCACACCCAGCTAATTTATTTGTATTTTTAGTAGAGACGGGGTTTTACCATGTTGGCCAGGATGGTCTTGATCTCCTGACCTCATGATCTGCCCGCCTTGGCCTCCAAAGTGCTGGGATTACAGGCGTGAGCCACCGTGCCCAGCCGGTTTTTTTTTTTTTTTTTTTTTTTTAAGACAGAGTCTCATTCTGTCGCACAGGCTGCGGGGTAGTGGCTCACTGCAGCCTCTGCCTCCCATGTTCAAGTGATTTCTCATGTCTCAGCCTCGTGAGCAGCTGGGATCACGTGTGTGCCAACAAACCTGGCTAATTTTTGTATTTTTAGTAGAGATGGGGTTTCACCATCTTGACCAGGCTGGTCTCGAACTTCTGGCCTCATGTGATCCACCTGCCTCAGCCGTCCAAAGTGCTGGCATTACAGGCGTGAGCCACCACGCCGAGCCAGTGTTAGTCTCTTTTCTAAGTTATTAGTTTCTGCTTTTATATTTATTGTTTCCTTTATTTTTGTTTGTTTGTTTTCTAGTTTTTCAGCCTGACAGTTTTCAATATTTTTTTTTTACTGACATAAATATTTAAGGCTATGAATTTTCTTCTAAATAATACTTTCATTGCAGCCCACTGATTCTGCTATATAATTCTTTCATTGTGGCTTTTTTAATTTACTTTTTTTTTTTTTTTGAGATGGAGTTTCGCTCTTGTCACCCAGGCTGGAGTGCAGTGACGCAGTCTCAGCTCACTGCAGACTCCACCTCCCGGATTCAAGTGATTCTCCTGCCTCAGCCTCCCGAGTAACTGGGATCACAGGCATCCACCAACACACCCAGCTAATTTTTATGTTTTTAGTAGAGGTGGGGTTTTACCGTGTTGTCCAGGCTGTTCTCGAACTCCTGACCTCAAGTGATCTGCCTGCCTTGGCCTCCCAAAGTGCTGGGATTACAGGCGTGAGCCACCGCACCCGGCCTAAATTTCCTTATTTTTTAGATAGGGTCTCACTGTGTCATCCAGGCTGGAGTGCAGTGGGTGTGAACAGTTCACTAAAGCCTTGAATTCTTCGGCTTAGGTCACCGTCCTGCCTCAGGCTCCTGAGTAGGGAACTACAGGCACATGCCACTATGCCCAGCTCTCAGAGAACATTTTAAAATGGGTTAAAAGGGCTTTCTGTTTTCTCCTTTCACTTCCATTTCTAGTTTGCCTGCCTATGGCTAACTCAATCGAGATAAACCATAAAAAAAATTAAAAAGGAGTTTTTTTCTACATTGAACTTAATGTAGTTCTATGCAAATAACGATCGAAAAACCCATGGATAAATTTATGTGGCTGGGGAGGCCCCACATTCATGGCAGAAGGCAAAGAGGAGAAAGTCACATCTTACGTGGATGGTGGCAGGCAAAGAGAGAGCTTGTGCAGGGAAACTCTCCCTTTTTAAAACCATCAGATCTCGTGAGACTTAGTTCCTATCACGAGAACAGCACGAGAAAGACCCGCCCCCATGATTCAGTCATCTCCCACAGGGTCCCTCTCATAACACATGGGAATCACGGGAGCCATTTGTGTGGGACACAGAGCCAAACCGTATCACTTTATGACTCAAAATTCAGAATCTATAAAAAGGAAGTTTTGGGAAATTTGACTCAGGGCTGGATGTGGTGGCTGACACCTGTAATCCCAGCAATTTGGGAGGCCAAGGTGGGCAGATTGCTTCTAACCCAGGAGTTCGAGACCGACTCCATCTCTACAAAAGATACAAAAATTAGCCAGGCATGGTGGTGCGCACCTGTGGTCCTGGCTACACAGGAGGCTTAGGTGGGAGGATTGCTTGAGTCTGGGAGGTCGAGGCTACGGTGAGCCAGGATCATGCCACTGTACTCCAGTCTGGGTGATAGAGTGAGACCCTGTCTTTAATAAGAGAGAGAAATTTGACTTAGTAAAAATTATTTAAGAAACAAACTACTTTTGTCAAGAAAAAACTTTATAAGCAAAGTGGAAGGCAAATGATGAATTGGAAAGATATATTTCCAACCATAGCACAGTCTAACGGCTCATCTTCATAGTATATAAATAACTGCCAGAAGTGAATAGTAAAGAAGTCCAGTCGAAAAATGAACGACCTTTTTGAACAATTAGTTCACAGGTAAAGAAGCATCAAAGGTCCATAACATGTGGAATGATGCTTTCTATCAAGAGATGAGCAAACTGAGAGCACACTGAGACACCATCATTTACCTTTCATACTGGCAAAATACCAGGAGTTTGAAATATGCTGTTGGAAAAGCTGTGGATAATTGGGTGTTTTTATTCTTGGTGAGAGTGCAAACTATTATAACCCTTACGGAAAGGCAATTTGGCAATACTTACCAAAATCACAGAGGCATTTTTCTTTCCCAGGTATATGTGGTAATGTATTAATCGGATACACCAGCACACATATCAGATGACAGAGGTGTCAACGTGCTGAGAGCTAACACGCCAGAGTTGGAAGGGCTCTGCTGAAAGATAGCTGGCTTGCTGCTCCCTGGACAGCTAGCTCCACTCTGAAACGCAGCTCTCCTGAACAGTCAGCCCCAGAGCTCAGAAGCACCTCCTCTCACCCCCATAGTTTTCATGCCACTTTCACTGTCCCCAAAGTCCTTAGTGTAGAGAAGCAGGGAAGTGACATACTTTGGGAAATCTGGCTCTGACAGCGTGCGGTTTGTCCACCATGGCTGGGCATTGCATTTCTTGATAGGATGGAGAGCCTGGGGAATCGTGTGCATTCTGCTCACCTTCCGCCTCCAGATATTCCCAGTTAAATTTGTAGTTTTTTAGTCTGTCGAATGTTGTTATCTGTATTGGTCTTTATACTCTACTCCACGAATAGGGGACTGGCTAAATAAAATATGGTTACAAGTCAAAAAAGCAACCCAAATGAGTCAAAAAAAAAAAAAAAAAAAAGGTACGAGGTATATGCTATGACAGTTTTGAAATAAGCAGGCAAGTTGGGTAAGAAAGTAACATTTGGGCTAGGTGCAGTGGCTCACACTTGTAATCTCAGCATTTTGGGAGGCCAAGATGGGAGGATCACTTGAGCTCAGGAGTTTGAGACCAGCCTGGGCAACATAGCAAGACCTTGTCTCCACTAAAATTTGAAAAAAAAAAAAAAAATTAGCCAGGCATGGTGGTACACCCATGTAGTCTCAGCTGCCAGAGGGGTTGGGGAGGGGAGGCTGAAGCGGGTGGATCGCTTGAGCCCAGGAGTTTGAGACTAGGCTGGACAACATGGCGAAACTCTTATCTCTACAAACAATACAAAAGTTAGTCGGGTGTGGTGGTGCAAACCTGTGGTCCCGAGCTACTGGGAGGCTGAGGTGGGAGGATTGCTTGAGTCTGGGAGGTCGAGGCTGCAGTGAGTCCTGACCGTGTCACTGCACTCCAGTCTGGGCGACAGAGCCAGACTCTGTCTCAAAAAAAGAAAAGAAAAAACATTTGTATTTGCTTTTGTCTACATACATAAGTACTATAAGGTCATACAAGAAATTATTATATTTTATTGATTGTGAGAAACAAGGTTTTAAAACCATAGCATCTCTAAAATCAGTATCTTAAAACTGATGACATCTTAATATTCCAGAATTCAGTTACTGTATTTTTAAGTGTGCACAAAATAATGGTTCATTTTATAACTGTTGCCATCTTAGAGTCAATGGAATGCTGAGATATAGTGATATTGTGTGGAAGTTAATAGTGGATTAACCCATGCAATATATCGAGGAGCTTTCTCCATATATCATTTGAAACATGTGAATGTATTATTAATTCAAAACAAAAAAACTTTAAAGGAAAATTAAGATATTGAAAACTATAAAACAGATTTAAAAAGGAAATCCAATAGCTGTCAATATAAGTAAGTTTAATTTGTTTAAGTCGTGTCATACTACAAGGCTTATAATGTTTGTGTAGGTTTTTCCAGGTATCACTAGTTCATCTTCGAACTTTCCACCAAACCTACAGAACTGCTCTAAATGAGTTAAACCTCTCAGATCTCTGTCATTTGTGCTTTTTCTTGATCACATCCCTCCCTGAAGCCCTGCTTCTGCCTGCCCCAGTCTGTATGGGTGCCTGCCTGGTCTCGGTGCCCAGCTGTTGTTCCTGGTGCCTCTTCTCTCCGCCAGGCTCTGAATTCCCTACACCTTGTCAGCCGGAGCCTGTATGCTTCCTTCTTCTTGATTTACCCCCTTGATTTGTAAGAGCACCTCTTCAGTAGTAGTGACAGAATGCCCAAGATGTCAGTTTTTGATACTTGGCATATCAGAAAACATCTTTATTCTATCCACACTCTTCAGTCTGTTTTCTCTGTGTTGTTCAGATTAGGCTAATTATACTGATCTGTCTTCGGTCTCACTGATTCTAAGGCAGATGCAATGGCTCTTACCTGTATAGTCCCAGCTACTCAGGAGGCTGAGGAGGGAGGATCATTTGAGGCCAAGAGTTGGAGGCTGTGGTGCTCAATGATCATGCCTGTGAAGACCTCGCCAACACAGCAAGACCGTCTTATTTCAGTTATTGTATTTTTTATTTCTTTAATTTCTATTTGGTTCCAAAATTTTTATAACTTTGATTTTTTTTACTAAGATTTTTCTATTTTTTTCATTCATTTCAAGTGAATTTATAATTGCATAATAACACATATTTATAATACCTGCTTTAAAGTCCTTGTCAGATAATTCTTTTTTTTTTTTTTTTTTTTTGAGACGGAGTCTCGCTCTGTCACCCGGGCTGGAGTGCAGTGGCCGGATCTCAGCTCACTGCAAGCTCCGCCTCCCGGGTTCCCGCCATTCTCCTGCCTCAGCCTCCCGAGTAGCTGGGACTACAGGCGCCCGCCACCTCGCCCGGCTAGTTTTTTGTATTTTTTTAGGAGAGACGGGGTTTCACTGTGTTAGCCAGGATGGTCTCGATCTCCTGACCTTGTGATCCGCCCGCCTCGGCCTCCCAAAGTGCTGGGATTACAGGCTTGAGCCACCGCGCCCAGCCTACCGATAATTCTTTTATCATTCATCTCTTGTCTTATTCAAGTTGTGATTTTCCTGTTTCTTGATGAGTGATTTTCTGTTTGGAACTGGACATTTTAAGTGTTAAATTATAAGACTGGATTTATGTATAGGTTATACTTTAGCAGGCCTCCTCTCAAACTACCCCAGCAGGGAAGAGGGGGCATTGCCTTGTTACTGCCGGGTGATCAGTGAAGGCCAGGTTCCCGGTTGGCCTCTGATGATACTGCATGAGTAGTGGGATGGGGAGGAGATTGAGGCCCCTCATTACAACCTGGCCAGGGAAGTCTAGACTCTTCTCAGCCTTTGCCAAGGCCGCAGTTGTTTCTGTGACGTTTCACTGGAGTAGAGCAATTATTGTCTACAGGATTTTCGTCATGTCAAGCCACTCCTTTTTGTTGGTTCTTGGGCTAGACAGAGTAGGCTTTTCTTGGGACTTTTTTTGTCTCTGCTCTTTGGCATGTCCACGTTATCAGCTTCTCCAGCGCCCTGTCCAGGACACACAAGGCAACAAGCAAATCCAGGGAACTGACTGCCGTGCCATTCCTGGGTCCTGAGGTCCCTAGACAATGTGCCTTTTTCTCCTCACTTTTCAGCAGCTCGTTGTGCTTGGTTTATATGTAACAATCCCGAGTTTTAGCTCTACTTTGTGGGAGGAATAGGAAAAAGTATGTCTACTCCATCATTCCTGAAACACGACTCCTCACTCTTAAATGATAGAATGGCAGGCAGAACTTGAGACGAGAAATCATTGCTCTTTAAAAATATTAGCCGGGTGTGGTGGCTCACCCCAGAGCTTCAGGAGACCAGGAGTACGAGACCAGCCGGTCAATATGGCAAAACTCCGCCTCTACAAAAAATACAAAACCTGGTCAAGCATGGTGGCACATACCTTTAGTCCCAGCTACTGAGGCTGAGGCACGAGGATCACCTGAGTCTGGGAGTTTAAGGCTGCAGTGAGCCATGATCATGCCACTGCACTCCAGCCTAGGCAACACAGTGAGAGGGAGTCTCTGTCTCTCTCTCTCTCTCTCTCTCTCATATCTGTCTCACTCTCATATATAAGAGAGAGAGAGTGTGGCATACATATAAAGGTATTACTCTGTTGTCTTCTACATTTTGTTTTTACTTTTGAAAACCCAGATACGATTTTTGAGTGCTGATCTTTATATCTTACATGTTCATTTCTTTCTGAACGCTTTAATGATCTTTGTTCTCAATGTTCAAAAACGACAGTAGAATTTGGGTTGGTTGTTTTTTGAGACAGAGTCTCGCCCTGTTGCCCAGGCTGGAGTGCAGTGGCGCGATCTCAGCTCACTGCAACCTCTGCCTCCCAGGTTCAAGCGATTCTCCTGCTTCAGCCTCCTGAGTAGCTGGGATTACAGGCGCTCACCACTGCGCCCCACTAATTTTTTGTATCTTTAACAGAGACAGGGTTTCACCATGTTGGCCAGGCTGGTCTCGAACTCCTGACCTCGTGATCCTCCTGCCTCAGCCTCCCAAAGTGCTGGGATTACAGGCGTGAGCCACTGTGCCCGGCCTTTTTTTATACTTTAAGTTCTGGGATACGTGCGCAGAATGTACAGGTTTGTTACATAGATATACATGTGCCTTGGTGGTTTGTTGTGCCAGTTGGTGGTTTTTACATGTGCTGGATACTCAGTGGTCTCTTCAGTCTGAAAACTTGTGTTGGTCGGTACAGGGAAATCTTAATATATTATTTCTCTCATAATTTGTTTTCTGCTACTCAATTTCCATCTCATCCCTTTTTTGGGGGAAACTATTTGTCAGGTGAACTTCTAGAATTGATTTCTTTATCTTTTCTCTCATTTATTTACTATGTCTTTCTCTTCTCTCTTTTTCATTCTAGATATCTTCAAATTTATCTTAAAGCCTTCTCAATATGAAAATCTGTAAATGTCTGGGAAAATAGAGAAAATAATAGTAATCAAACAGATGTAACTGTTTTAATATTTTGCTGTAATTTATCTTCTCCTTTTTTTTTTTTTAAGAGACAGGGTCTCGCTGTGTTGTGGCTGGAGTTCAGTGGTGCCGTCATAACTCATTGCAGCCTCAGCCTCCCAGGTTCAAGCAATCCTCCTGCTCTTCAGCTCCAGAGTCGCTAGGACCATAGGCACACACCACCACGCCCAGCTAATGTTTGTATTTTTGTAGTGTTGGGGTTTCCCTATGTTCACTAGGCTGGTGTCAAATTCCTGGGCTCAAGTGATCTTCCTGCCATGGCCTCCCAAAGCACTGGGATTGTAGGCTTGAGCCACCATGCCTAGCCAGTTCTTTCTTATGCCTATTCAAATATGCAGTTCAGACTCTAGTGTTTTTTCTTTTTTTTCCCCTTTCAGCATTTACATTTTTATATTCCAGAACTTCTAGTCCCTCTGTTGCCTGGGCTGGAGTGCCAGTGTTACAATATAGCTCATTGCAGCTTCGGACTCCTGGGCACTAGTAATTCTCCTGCCTCCGCCTCCTTAGTAGCTGGAACTACAGGTGCATGCCAATGCACTTGGCTAATTAAAAAAAAAATTTTTTTAAGAAATGGGGTCTTACTGTATTGCCCAGGCTGGTCTCGATCTCCTGGCCTCAGGTGATTCTTCTGCCTCAGCTTCCCAAACTGCTGGGAGTTTTTAGGCAAGAGCCACTGTGCCCAACTCAGTATTTTCATTTCTATAGGTTAAAAATCCAAAGTGTACAGTTGCTCATCTGAGAATACAGGAGTAAAAGCCAGTGTTTTTGTCTTCTCTCACTCAACAACACAGAAACTTCTGTGACCTTTGGTTAGTAAGAACTGGGGGAGGATTTCTCCCCGGCAACCAACCGACCAGATTTGCAAAAGACACCAGGTGGGTGTCCTCCAATTCAATTATGACACTTGGAGATAGTGTCAGATCTCACAGGTTGAGGGCTCAGTCCCACAGGACTACCAAACTTTCAACGCCCAATGCAAGCCCCAGGTGGTTTTACTTGTTCTTCTGACCAGCTAGTTCCCATGCATTTTGATTAATTTGCTAAAACAGCACACAGAACTCAGGAAAACACTTTATGTACATTAACCTATTTTCATAAAGGCTATTACAGAGGATGCAGATGACCAACCAACTGGAACAGACGCATAAGGCCTGGGAGAAGGGATGTGAAGCTTCCGTGACCTCTCCAGGCACGCCCCTCCAGGAATTTTCACGTGCTAGCTATCCCAGAAGCTCCTGAATCCAGTCTTTTCGAGTTTTTATGGAAATTCCATTTACACAGGAATGGTTGATTAGGCATTGGCCATTAGTAATCAGCTCAACCTCAGTCCCTCTCAATTACAACTGTAGTTAAAGAAAAAGAAAGAAAAAAAAAACAAAAATAACAACTCCAAAGTCAACATATATATTAAGGAATTCTGGGGGAAAATGTATATTAATATTATGAAAATTGGTTGTGCTATGACGATATGACTTTGAGTGAGTTCTTTAAAGTGTTATTTTCTTGTTAATTTTATTATTGCTTACAAAAACTTGGGTGGGAGCAGGACATACAGTATATTTTTAAAACCTGATTGACATTTAAAATTGCTTTGTTAAACTTTAAAGTCAAGAAATAGAGTATTAAAGCTGGGCGTGGTGGTTCTCACCTGTAATCCCAGCACTGTGGGAGGCCGAGACAGGCGGATCACTTGAGCTCAGGAGTTAGAGATCAGCCTGGGCAACATGGTGAAACCCCATCTGCACCAGAAAATACAAAAATTAGCCTGGCATGGTGGCACACACCTGTAGTCCCAGCTACTCGGGAGGATGAGGTGGGAGAATCCCTTGAGCCCAGAAGACAGAGGTTGCAGTGAGCCAAGATCACACCACTGCACTCCAGCATGGGTAACAGAGTGAGACCCTGTCTCAAAATTTTTTAAAAATTAAAAAAGAAATAGAGTATCAATTGTGCAGTGCACTGAACAGAAATAATTGGACAAATACCCATCCTCTGAGATGTTGTAGATGAAGGCAGTTTTTTTCTTATTTGCTACATGTGCTTTTCTTTTGTGTTTTAGTGCCAAACCCAAGTCTGAAATCCACGTGTCTATGGCCACTCCCGTCACTGTGTCCATGGAGACTGTATCCAATCAAAATAATGATCAGCCTACCATTGCCGTCCCTCCAACTGCCCAGCAGCCTCCACCGACCATTCCAACTATGATTGCAGCAGCCAGTCCCCCATCACAACCAGCCGTTGCCCTTTCAACCATTCCTGGAGCAGTCCCCATCACTCCACCCATCACCACCATTGCAGCTGCACCACCTCCATCAGTCACTGTGGGTGGCAGTCTGTCCTCCGTCTTGGGCCCTCCTGTTCCTGAAATTAAAGTGAAAGAAGAAGTAGAACCAATGGATATCATGAGGCCAGTTTCTGGTAAGTCCGTCCATAGAATACTCTCCATTGGCAGTTGCCTCTTCCCCTTCCCTAATTCTCTTCCAGCATCCAGATTATTCTATGACCCTCAGCCGAGACTCCCTGTTACCCATTTTAGATGTTGCATGTCATTAGTTTTTGATAAATAGAAGAAAGCAATAAACTCATTGTGAAAACTAAAACTACTTTGCTTTCCTTTTGTAATTAAGTTTAATTTCTGGCCAAAATCATGAAAGAGATTAATATTTCCCCATGGATATCCTTCAATGTAGTTTCCTTGCATGCATTAAGAAAATGCTACTATGTAAAAGGGGTCACAGTGTGGCTATAGTACTGTTTATTTCCAAGTTTCATTGCCTTATTATGCAATCAAGTAAGATTTATGTTGCTGAAAAGCCTATATGTGATTAGTAAAATCTTAAAGCAATTCATTTCTCCCTTTACCACTTCATCTTAACTCTAAACTTCCGGTTTGAGAAGGTCAAGTCACTTGAGAGGTTTTCTTTTTTTCTTTTCTTTTTTTTTTAAATAATTTATTGTGTAATTTTGTTTTTCCTACAAAAGTAACATATTCACTATACAAACTGTGTGAAGTAGAAACAAACCCAAAGAAGAAAGCAAGTTATTTGTTCTCTGGTATCCAGTATTACCTACTATTTCAGTGAGAAGGCCTCCATTTCTTTCTCATCTTGTTTGCCTGATAGTTGTGATTGTGCTGTGTGTATAGTTTTTTTAATCTACTGTTTATTTACTCATCTATTTATTCTGCCATGAAATCTCTTTCTGTGGATATTTTTGCCCATGGCCCTTTCTTTGAAAGATACCATGAGTGATCCAGAAGGGGAAGGGAAGCATCCTCAGTTATGCTGCTCATCTGCTCTCTTTGGCTGGTTCCCTTTACCTCTCTGTGCTAGGGAACTGCCTATAATCCTACCTCAACCTATAGGGGTCTATTCCAGGAATTGTTCTGGGCACGACGAAGCAGCTTTGTGTTAGACAAATGCAGCTTTATCCTGTTAGATCTTACATTCTAGCAAGGGAGACAAAAGATAAAAAGATGACTAAATTACGTGTGTGTGTGTGTGTGTGTGTGTGTATGTATGTTTGGGTGATAAGTGCTATGGAGAAACAAAGCAGGGACGAAATATAGGGGAAAGTTGTAGCCAGGACTGGAATTTGTATAAAGGTTTTAGGAGAAAGCCTCACTGAGGAAGTGACCATTGAGTAGAGACATTAAAGAAATGAAGTTGCTGGCCATGAGGATATCTGGGGAAAGAGTATTCCAGGCCAGAGAGCAGTAAGTACAAAAATCTGGAGATAGGAGCATGCATGATGTGCTCAAAATATAGCAAAGAACCAAAGGTCGCTGGAGCTAAGTAAGAAGGGGAGTGGCAGCGGGATCAGATCATGGTTGAACAGGGCCCACAGGCTGTTGTAAAGGCTTTGGCTTTGCTGGGGTTGGCAGGGAGCTGTTGGAGCAGAGCAGGGAGTGTGAGCAGAGCAGTGCCAAGCGCTCACTTAGGACTGAAGATAAACACTGGCTGCTGGGGAAAGAACAGACTCTGGGAGCAGGGATGGAATCAGGGAGACCTGTCAAGCAGCTGTTGCATTAATTGCAAGGAACAATGAAGGCTCAGCCAGGGCAGTACTGGTGGAAGTAGCATGAGGTGGTAGGATTCTGTTTATGTTTTTAAGGTAGAGCTAAGTGTGTTTCATGATTGGATGTTGAGTGTGAGAGAACAGTATCTGGGACAACTTCCAAGATTTTGGCCTTAGCAATTGGAGGCCACAGAGTTGCCATTGACTGAATCAGGAAAACCTGCAGGAGGACCATGTTTTGTAGGGAAAGATTAGGAGTTTAGTTTTTGATAGGGTAAGTTTCAGTTAGCAAATGTAGACATCAAATAAATAGTTGAATCTATGAGGCTGGCTTTTGGAATAGAAAATGAAGTTGCAGATATAAATTTGAGAGTTGTCATTATATATAGAAACTGTATTTGAAGTCATGAGCCTGGATGAGTGGTTCAGATCACCTAGGGAATGAATGTATCTTGATAAAGACAGAAGCAGTCCATGATGTAGTCTTAGGATAGTGCACTATGATGAGATGGGAGAGGAAGTAAAGTCCAGCAAAGGAGGCTGAATGGAGGGAACACAGAGTAAGAATATCACTTACAGTGTGTGGTGTCCTGGAAGTTGCAAGAACAAAAATATTTCAGGGAGGAGAGAATGATCAGGTGGCTCACATGCTCTTGAGAGATCAGGAAGATGAGGTCTGAGCAGTGACCTTTGGATTTGGCAAACAGAGGTCACAGAGGTCTTGAGAAAAGCAGTTTTTGTGTAATGATGGGGTAAAAGCATGACTGGGAGCAAGTTCAGGAGAAAGCCGGGAGAGATAGAGACATTATATATAAACAACACGTTTGAGGCATTTGTTCTAAAGGAAGAGAAAAAAGGTGTTGGAAGTGACATGATGTCAAGAAGATTTTTTTTTTTTTTAGATGGAGTTGTGCTTTTTCGCCCAGGCTAGAGTGCAAGGGCATGATCTCGGCCCACTGCAACCTCCGCCTTCTGGTTTCAAGCAATTCTCCTGCCTCAACCTCCTGAGTAGTGGGGATTACAGGCACTTGCCACCACACTGGGCTAATTTTTGTATTTTTAGTAGAGATGGGGTTTCACCATGTTGGCCAGGCTGGTCTTGAACTCCTGACCTTGTGATCTGCCTGCCTTGGCCTCCCAAAGTGCTAGGATTAGGTGAGCCACCACGCCTGGCCAAGAAGATTTTTTTAAGATGGGACAAATAAGAGTTTTGTATGTTAATGGGAATGATCCAGTAGAGTGAGAAGAATTGAGGATGCAGGAGAAAGTTGTGAATTCCTGGAGCATTGTTTGAGGAGGTGAGAGTGGGTGGGATTTGTGTGTACCTGAAGAGGTTGGCCTTTGCTGAAAGCATGGAGAAAACAGGAGAATATAGGGCCACAGTGGAGAGGGGGAAATGAGGTGGTGGGACTTGATGGACATGTTCTTGTGATTGCATCTATCTTTTTCAGTAAAATAGAAAGCAAGGCCATCCACTGAGAGTACAAATGGTGGCGGAGGCATTGAGTGTTTAAAGGAGAGGAAGGTGTGAAGCAGGCATGGCGAGAAAGACTGGACTTAGCAGAGAGGGCTGTCCGAGTGAGGCCAGTCAGCATGGTAGTGTGTCGCCCTCTGGCGACATTCAGTTGCATAGGTGCAGACTGGTTGGAGAATAGGATTTAACCTCTTGTCCTTTTGCTAAGTGAGTAACGCAAGAAAAGGAAGGAACAATGAAGGAAGAAAAGGAATACAGTGATTATAGGGTTCAGACCTGGCGATGGGGGAGGATAGACATGAGAGGGGTGGGTGACTGCAGGAACATGGTTGGGTGAACAGGTGATAGTTCCTTGTAGGCCTAAGGAGTGCTGGAGGCTGAGTACTGAGGGGAAGAACTTAGAAAGAGAGTCGGATTTACCTGGGGAGTGGGATGCTAGAAATTGAGATTGGGTGTGAGGCAGTTTCTATTCAACGGCGACAGGAAAGTTTAGGGTATGACTGTTGGGAGTGGGCAGCGGAGTGGGTAGAGGAAAATAGGACAAGTGTGTGGTAGAGTGAAGATAAGAGTTAAGGTGAGCCCTTAACATGATTTTTAAGTTCCTAGATGTGTGATTCATACAAGCTCAAGCAAATGTTTACGTCCTCACAACACATCTTTTTATCTGGAGGTAGCACACTGTGGTCGGTGAGAGTGCGAGCTCTGAAGCCAGACTGCCTCTGTCAGTCCCAGCTTGCCCACTTCATACTTGTGTGACTTGTGCCATATTTTCTCATCTCTGAATTGGAGGATAATAATAATGGGTACTTATTAGGATGATTTTTACGATAATGAGTTAATAGGTTACCTGCTAGACATTTATGTTAAAAAAGTGTGAAAAATAGTAGCTTAACTCATAAGATCCTGTTATCTCCTTTGGAAGAAGTCCTGAGGCAGACAGTTCAGGGATGGTGTGTGGACTTCATCAAATTGTTAGAAAGCCAGGCGCCTTCCACCTCTTCGCTCCACCACCTGTAGGATTTGACCTTCATGCTCTTGATTCAGGACAGCTGGGGATGCTGCAGCCCCCTCGTCTGAGTTCCAGGATCACAGAAAGAACACAAGGAGTAGGTCACACCTGCTCTCTCTCTCCCTCCTGGAAATTCCCTAAAAGTGCTACAAAATGCTTCTACTTGCATCTGAGATTACCACACCTGTCATAGAGGCTAGGAAGTACATTCTTTAGCTGAATATTATTGTGCCCTTGTCAAAGGGAGGTCCTGGAACTAAGGAAGATGAAGATATGGGCTACTAGGGAGGAGTTTGCAGCTTCTGCCGCAGAGTGCTTAGCACAGTGCCAGGCACATAGGAAGACTCAGAGTGCTCAGCACAGTGCCAGACACATAGGAAGACTCAGAGTGCTCAGCACAGTGCCGGACACATAGGAAGACTCAGAGTGCTCAGCACAGTGCCAGGCACATAGGAAGACTCAGAGTGCTCAGCACAGTGCCAGGCACATAGGAAGACTCAGAGTGCTCAGCACAGTGCCAGGTACATAGGAAGACTCAATAAATGTTGGTGCTCTGTGCCGCCTTCTTAATCATTGTCTTTGCTAGAAGGAAGGAGGTAACACTTTGTTGTGTTTGAGTTCTCACAGCTATGTCTGCTCCTTTTCCTGTGACAGCAGTTCCTCCGCTGGCTACCAACACTGTGTCTCCATCTCTCTCATTGCTGGCAAACAACCTGTCCATGCCTACAAGTGACCTACCACCTGGTGCCTCCCCAAGGAAGAAGCCTCGAAAGCAACAGCACGTGATCTCGACAGAAGAAGGTGACATGATGGAGACAAACAGCACTGACGATGAGAAGTCCACTGCCAAGAGTCTTCTGGTGAAGGCTGAGAAGCGCAAGTCTCCTCCCAAGGAGTATATTGGTAATGGTCACAGGCTGACTTGTGTTATGACGCTTCCCAGTAAAGTCAGTCCCACCCAGAGGCTCGCTACATAGTCAGCCTCACTCATGCGTTGCTTACTGGAATTGAACTTTGAGGATTGCTGACAATGTTAATAAGTTGTTTAATGTCTTCTCTGTAATAGATGAGGAAGGTGTGAGGTATGTCCCAGTGCGTCCAAGACCCCCCATCACTTTGCTTCGTCACTATCGGAACCCCTGGAAAGCTGCTTACCACCACTTTCAGAGGTACAGTGACGTCCGGGTCAAAGGTTAGTTTCTCCAGAAATGTTTGGTATTAATGCATGAAATTGGTATAAACTTAATTAAAATAAAAGAAAAACAGAACCACAGTTTTCCAGTTTCAAAAAACCCATAAATTTTTGTTACAAAATCTTGAGGCTTCAGTGTTTAAGTATATCCTGTAGAATATAAAACTTAGAAAATTACCCTTTGCCCTAGCAAGCTGTGTGTATTTGTTGGAATTGCAGTTTAATGGTTAAGTGACAGCCTTGGTCTTTGTAAAATCCACGTGTTAACAACTCCCAAAGTACTGATGGAGGAGACCGGTGGCTTCCAGAGTCATTGTGGAAGAGCTGTACTGGGTTACTGTATAACACAGTTAAGTCTGCAGTAGTTCCTAAGATCCTAAAATATACACGCATTTAAGCATTTCTGCCAAAGGATCTTTTGTTTAACATATATACGAAGCTCTTGGAGTGGTCTAGGGTAAGCCCTCAATGAATGTTTTGTTGTTCTGGTAGAACCTGAGAATAACCTTTTAATAAACCCACATATGATCGAAAGTGCTGATAGTACTTTGCAAATACCTGCAAATATTTCTACTGATGGACTTTAAGTGCCATTAATCTCGGATATAATATATGTACAAAGAAATGTGAGCCTCTAGATAATTGGTCACATTTCCCATTCTCTTACATAAATTCCATTTGGAAACTGCTCTAAGGGTTTTCTTGAAGGCTCGAGATGAGTCCCACTTGGATGGAGTACTGACTAATTAAGCAGAGGTAGAGAAGCTAACAGTTCAGTCTCTGAATGGAAGTACAGAGGCAGCTACATTTCCCAGCTTTTCTTCCTCACAAGTGTGCTCTGAGATTGGGAAAGAATGAGATTTCCAGAGAGCAGGGAGTGCTGCCTTTTAGTGGAAGTAGGATATGAACCACTGAACAGCTCTTCATGCCACAAGAATTCCATAGAAAAATTATTTAGGAATTTGCTCGGTAGCATTTCCAGCCACACTACAAGAGTCTAAATGTTTATTGGGACTTGCTCTTCAAAAACTATCTCAAGAAAGATAACTTGACAGCTGAATTTTTACAATTCCTGAATCTTTGTTTCACTATATTCATACTAACCCCCTTTACACAGTGCCTCTTGACTAGGAAACTTTAGTGCAACTATTTTGCCTAAGCTACAAAATAACATATAAATTATATCTATAAATACATGAAGATAGACTAAAACTCACAGGAGGCCAGGCGTGGTGACTCACGCCTGTAATCCCAGCACTTTGGGAGGCTGAGGCGGGTGGATCACTGGAGGTCAGGAGTTGAAAATCAGCCTGGCCAACATGGTAAAACCCTGTCTCTACTAAAAATACAAAAAAATTAACCAGGCGTGATGGCGGGCGCCTTTAATCCCAGCTACTCCGGAGGCTGTGAGGCAGGAGAATCTCTTGAACCTGGGAGGCAGAGGTTGCAGTGAGCCAAGATCGCACCACCGCCCCACACTCCAGCCTGGACGACAGAGCAAGACTCTGTCTCAAAAAAAAAAAAACCTCACAGGAAAGAAAAGAAGTACAGAAAACACGTAGTAATGTGGCAGACCTAAGCCTTACATACTAGTTATTGTCATAAATGTAAATAGTCTAAACATACCAATTAAACACAGATTGGCAGAATCAATGAAAAAACACAATCCAACTATGTGCTGTGTACAAGAAACTCACTTTGAATACAGTGGCATAGGTAGATTGACAGTAAAAGGCTAGAAAAACACATGCAAGCCAGGCATGGTGACTGACACCTGTAATCCCAGCACTTTGGGAGGCCAAGGTGGGTGGATCACCTGAGGTCAGGAGTTCGAGACCAGCCTGGCCAACATGGTGAAACCTCACCCCTACTGAAAATATAAAAATTAGCCAGGCATGGTTGTACACACCTGTAATTTCAGCTCTTCAGGAGGCTGTAGCAGGAGAATCGCACAAATCCCCGGGAAGTGGAGGTTTGCAGTGAGCCGAGATCATGCTGCTGCTCTCCAGCCTAGGCGACAGAGTGAGACTCCGTCTCAAAAAAAAAAAAAAACCACGCATGCACACAATACGAAATTAATTCACACAATATGAAATTAATTTACAAAAAAGCAGGAGTGGCTATATTAATGTCACATAAAGTAAACTTCTGAGGAAAGAAAATTGCTAGAGACAGAGAGGGACATTACATACTGATAAGATAATCGGCTCACCAGGTAATGATTCACTTCTCAGCAGTGTCTTTTAAAATGTAGGCAAGGACATTCCAAATCTGTTTTATGAAGCCAATATTTTCATACTATCAAAACCAGAGTGTACAAATATAGAAAACGACAGATCGATATTCCTCATGAATATAGATGTAAAAATGCATTAATAAAATATTAGCAAATCAAATCCAGCAGTATATACCTTGACCAAGTAGAATTTATTTTTGCTGTACAAAGCTGGTTCAACATTTGAAAGCCAAAGTAATTCACCCTATTAACTGGCCTTATTAATTTCCTAGGGTTGCCATAACAAAGTACTGTGAACTGGGTGGCATAAAACAGTACGAATTATCCTCTCATGGTTCTGGGGGCTGGAAGTCCAGAATAAAGGTCTGATAGGATCATGCTGGCTGTGAAAGCAGTAGAGGAGAATCCTCCCTTGCCTCTTTGGTTTCTTGTGATTGCCGGCAATCTTTGGTGTTCCTGGCTTCCACCTGCACCACTCCAGTCTGTCTCCGTCTTCAAATGGCATTCTTCTCTTTGTCTCTCTGCCTCTCCTATCCTCCTTTCTCTCTCTCCTCTCCCCTTCCTTTTCTCTCTCTCTCTACTTCTCTCTCTCCCTCCCTCCTTGTACAGGCACTAGTCACTGGATTTACAGCTCACCTTAATCCAGTATGACTTCTTAACCAAATTACCTTTTTTTTTTTTTCTTGCAATGGAGTCTTGCTCTGTCCCCCAGGCTGGAGTACAGTGGTGCAGTCTTAACTCACTGCAACCTCCGCCTCCCAGGTTCAAGCAATTCTTGTGCCTCAGCCTCCTGAGTAGCTGGGATTACAGGCACCCACCACCACACCCAGCTAATTTTTTGTATTTTTAGTAGAGACAGGGTTTCACCATGTTGGCCAGGCTGGTTTCGAATTCCTGACCTCAAGTGATCCACCTGCCTCAGCCTTCCAAAGTGCTGGGATTACAAGTGTGAGCCACTGCCCTCGGCCTACATTACATTCTAGTGTAGTTATAGTCACAGGTACCAAGGAACTTCAACATATCTTTCGGGAAGAAAGCCAACCCACAACGAAAGCTAAAGAAGAAAAATCACATGATTGTATCAGTCAATAGAGAAAATTTGACAAAATTAAACACCTTTTTTTTTTTTTTTTTTTGAGACAGAGTCTCGCTCTGTCGCCCAGGCTGGAGTGCAGTGGCCGGATCTCAGCTCACTGCAAGCTCCGCCTCCTGGGTTTACGCCATTCTCCTGCCTCAGCCTCCTGAGTAGCTGGGACTACAGGCGCCCGCCACCTCGCCCGGCTAGTTTTTTGTATCTTTTAGTAGAGACGGGGTTTCACCGTGTTAGCCAGGATGGTCTCGATCTCCTGACCTCGTGATCCGCCCATGTCGGCCTCCCAAAGTGCTGGGATTACAGGCTTGAGCCACCGCACCCGGCCTAAACACCTTTTCATGATAAACAGTGTTCGAAACAGAAAAAGAAGAGTTCTTTCTTGATTTGATAAAGTTGTTCTGCCCTTGGAAAGGCTCCCTCTTGTAATCCCAGCACCTCTTATGCTTTGTTCTTTCCTTCAAACTAGCCTGCACAAGGTCTAGGCTACATCTTCATTAGTTCCACAAATCTCCCGCAATTCCCTTCACCACAGCCTCCACTGCTCTCAGGAGCACCTTTAGGTTTGAACTTCTTCACACTCTTGCAAATGGACTCACTTCCTTCAGGAAGAAGTTAGAAGGCATCTGTTTTACAGCCCACGTCTTCCGGCCAAATGTTTGAGCCAGGGCCTTGGAGATGGGGGAGGCCCCGGCTTGACATGTGGCAAGCTTCTCTCTGAGTGACAGCCCTGCTTTAGGAGGTAGCACTTAGTGGAGGGGAAGGAGGGAAGTAAGCAGCCTGGAGTCCTCTTGGTTTACCTCTCCTACATGAAACCATTACCTCAAAGAAAGAAGTTCTTATGGCCGGGTACGGCAGTTCATGCCTGTAATCCCAAAACTTTGGGAGGCCAAGGCAGGCAAATTGCTTGAGCCCAGGAATTCAAGACCAACCTGGTCAACATAGCAAGACCCCATCCCTACAAAAAACACAAAAGTGAGCCCAGCGTGGTGGCGCACACCTGTAGTCCCAGCTACTTGGGAGGCTGAAATGGGAGAATCGTTTGAGCCTAGGAGGCGAAGGTTGCGGTGAGCCGAGATTGTACCATTGTCTCAAAAACATAACAAAATTCTTATTAAAATAATGGCATTTACACTGCTTGAACACAAATCATTTACCTTTTTAAACACTGAAATACACATATTTTTGTTTTTTATGGTTCCAGAGGAGAAGAAAGCTATGCTGCAGGAAATAGCTAATCAGAAAGGAGTATCCTGTCGTGCTCAAGGCTGGAAAGTTCACCTCTGTGCCGCCCAGTTACTACAGCTGGTAGGTGGAGTTCTAGCAGTTGTTCATCATGCTGAAGAAAGGAGAAGACACTGGAGATTGCTGAGTTCATAGAGCTTTTTAAAAGTAACTGTGAAGCATTCCCAGCTAACATGGGTTATGGTAGCATTTTTATGTGTGCTGTGTAATATCACTGTGTCAGTTACATGTGATTAAAACTGAAATATATTTGAGTTCTGGTACCCAGATCCAAAATATATGGGACAACTGTGGTGTAAGACCTAAATTTAAGATTCAGTGTTATGTCATGTTGTGACATCTGAAATAGGGGGAGCCTCAAATGGCCTAACCGAGAGTCCCTCCTCCCAACTCTGCTCCCTCAGATGAAGTCTTCTAGCCAAACAACCCCTCATACCACAGGGACCAGGCACACAACTCCTGCTCCTTGCTGAGTAGTAGACTCCAGTTCCCTGCCAGCTTCCAATATTCCAGTAGTATTCAGATAAGCCAGTCAACACATCATCATCCAGAGACCAGGTCATACCTCTCCCTCTCTCCTGTTCTTTTTTGGTTTTGTTTTTGTTTTTTGTTTTTTCTTTGAGACGGAGTCTTGCTCTGTTGCCCAGGTTGGAGTGCAGTGGCACAATCATGGCTTACTACAGCCATGATCAGCCTGCTGGGCTTAAGTAATCCTCTCACCTTAGCCCCCACAAACAGCTGGGACTACGTGTGAGTCACTGCACCCGGCTGATTTTTAAACATTTTTTGTAGAGGCCAGATGTGGTGGCTCAACCCTGTAATCCCAGCACTTTGGGAGGCCGAGGTGGGCAGATCACGAGGTCAGGAGTTTGAGACCATGGCTAACATGGTGAAACCCCCGTCTCTACTAAAAGTACAAAAATAAGCTAGGCATAGTGGCAGGCGTCAGCTACTCGGGAGACTGAGGCAGGAGAATCGCTTGAAACCAGAAGGCGGAGGTTGCAGCGAGCTGAGATTGTGCCACTGCACTCAAGCCTGGGCAAAAGAGCGAAACTACGTCTTGGGGGAAAAATAAAATTGTAGAGAAGGGGTCTCATTGTGTTGCCCAGTCTGTCCTGTGTCTTTAATTGTTAACAAGTTAAAAAAGTTAAATTTTTTTTTAATCCAAAATAAGCGGCCAAGGTCAGTGGCTCAGGCCTGTGATCCCAGCATTTTGGGAGGCTGGGGCAAGAGGATTGCTTGGGCCCAGGAGTTTGAGGCCCGCCGGGCAACATAGTGGGACCCTGTCTCTACAAAAGTGTTTTAATTAGCTGGGTGTAGTGGTGCACACCTCTAGTCCCAGCTACCTGGGAGGCTGAGGTAGGAGGATCTCTTGAGCCCAGAAGACCAAGGCTGCCCTTAGCCATGATCGCGCCACTGCACTCCATCCTGGACAACAGAGTAAGACACTATCTCAAAAAAAAGGAAGAAAACAAAGTTTATAGAATAAAGATATAAAGAAAATAATTTTTTGTAACTGCCCAACAGTGTCCACATTTGTCCCACAACATGTATTTTAAGCTAAGTTTTATTGCAAAAGAGTCAAAAAGTTTAAAACAGTTTAGAAGTTTGTAAAGTAAAAAGAGTATGCTAAGGTTAATTTGTTATTGAAGAAAGAAGAATATTTTTAATAGATTTAGTGTAGCCTCAGGGCACAGTGCTTGTAAAGCCCACAGTAGTGTACAGTGATGTCTTAGAGCTTCACATTCACTCACTGCTCACCCCCTGACTCACCCAGAGCAACTTCACCGTCCTGATAGACTGCATTCGTGTGAGTGCTCTTTACCGTTTTTAATCTGTCATGCCATATTTTTACCATACCTTTTCTATGTGTAGATATGTTGGACACACAAACAGTTAACACTGTGTTTCCGTTTCCCGCACTATTCCTTGCAGTGACATGGTATACATGTTTGTAGTCTAGGAGCAGTAGGCGCTATCATGCAGTCTAAGTATGTGGTAGTCCATAACATCTAGGTTTGTGTAAGTACATTCTGTGATGGTCACACAACAGCAAAGTTGCCAAAAGACATTTCTCAGAACATATCCCTGTCATAAAGCAGAGCATGACTGTATTTGTGATTCATAAACTGCTGTTAATCTTATCTGTCCAATGTTGGATCTTATATGTTTGGCCATTTCTATAACGCTAGGGCAAGAATCCCTCCTTCACCAGCTGGGTGAAGAGGAGGCAACAACCTCATAAAGTTTTTCCTTCTTTTCAGTAGCAGTGACCTGAAGAACATTGTCTGTTGTCAGTATCTAAAAAATGTAGTACCTTGGCTACTTCTGACTTAGCAGAAATCACTTCTGTGAAACTTGGAGACTTGTGTTTCAGAAGAATTGTGGATTCAAGGCAGTATTCAAAAGTTATCCTTGAAGATAGACTCTGAACTATGGCAAATTATAATGTCAATCTTTGTTGATCCGTTTCCTTTACTGCCTTTATTTTATTGTATTGTATTTATTTGTTTTTTAGATGGAATTTCACTCTTGTTGCCCAGGCTGGAGTGCAATGGTGCGATCTCAGCTCACTGCAACCTCTGCCTCCCGGGTTCAAGCGATTCTTCTGCCTCAGCCTCCCGAGTAACTGGGATTACAGGCACGCACCACCACGCCCGGCTAATTTTGTATTTTTAATAGAGATGGGGTTTCACCACATTGGTCAGGCTGGTCTCGAACTCCGGACCTCAGGTGATCCACCCGCCTCAACCTCCCAAAGTGCTGGGATTATAGGCGTGAGCCACCGTGCCCAGCCCCTTTACTGTTTTTAAACCTTAGTATCTTAGTCCTTAGGAGAAAGGACATTGTCACCCAAACAACTCTTAGACAGTTTACAAAGGTGATTCAAGGTGGGTTCATTTGCCTGGGGTTGACATTTAAAAATATTTCCGAGGTCATGATATTCTCCCTTTTGTGTGTTGCAGACGAATCTAGAACATGATGTCTATGAAAGACTTACCAACCTGCAGGAAGGGATTATCCCAAAGAAAAAAGCAGCAACCGATGATGATCTCCACCGAATAAATGAACTGATACAGGTTTGAGTGAGCCCCTTCCCTTCTGATCATCCACTTTGTGAAGTTGCTTTCTGTAAAGCCCTACTTCTCCTGTTGCCCCCCGTATCCCTCATATCTTCAGTTAAAAACATGTGCTTCAGCCTGCACTGCTGAGAAACAAGAAGACGTTTTCTCTATGTGGAAGCCTCAACGCGGCCTCTGCCCAAAGGCAAGCAGTTTTTTTAAAAGCCGTACTGCCCTCACAATCACTGATTGATGATGTGATGTCTTCTGTTTCAGGGAAATATGCAGAGGTGTAAACTCGTGATGGATCAAATCAGTGAAGCCAGAGACTCCATGCTTAAGGTTTTAGATCATAAAGACCGCGTCCTGAAGCTTCTGAACAAGAACGGGACTGTCAAAAAAGTGTCCAAATTGAAGCGAAAGGAAAAAGTCTAGACCCAGAAGAATCAGGAGTTTGGAAGCAAATTGATGGAGAATGATGGTGGGGGTGGGGGGGGGGGTTTGGTTTTCCAAAGTGGAACTTTGAAATAAAGGAAGTGTTCCTTAGTTCACATGTGAAAGCAGAGGGCCCCGTGACATCCAGTGGCGTGAAAGGATCAGAGCTGACTGGACACAGTGAGCCGCCTTCTTGCGTTCGGGGCACCCCTGTTAAACCTGCTCTGTGTCATAAGTGACTCCGGATGCGTCAGTGTCCACCAGTTGGAAGCAATGACAAGGATGGCTGGCTGGGGTTATTCAGCCTTCCGGTTCATAGACTGTATTTATCTCGTGGATTCCTGCAGGCCCCATACTGAGCCTGGACTGAAAGTATCCACTCGGACCATCTGTTATCTCTCTACACTGAAAATAAAACCTCTTCCACCCACCCCATTCGGTTCTTCTGCCTGACCTTCAAATGCCCACGTTGGCCTTTTACAACAGTGCCATGGCACCAAGCGAGCTGCCGCATCTCACACTCTAAAGGGTTTGAACTATTAGTTCTTGTCATTTTTTTAAAGGAACCATTCCCAAGTGAAATTGTTATATCGTCTGTCTTGCGTGTGTCAGAATTGGGTTTTTGTGGAGGTTCAGAGCAGGCAACACCGTAAGGTGCTCTCAGATCCTTGTTCTGAAGTACATTCTCTTGGTTCTCTGTACTTCTGTAGCTGGTGTGATGCTGTTAATCGTATGTACCACACATCTCCAGACGTTAATAAAGGACTCAAAGAGGTTTTTGTACATGCGCAGTTTGCATCTTTCTGTCAAGTGAATCAGCGCCACACTGACTTTCGCTGAAATGTTTACCCTGCTTTGGTTTTTCACACGTTGTTGGGAGCCTACTTTGTCTGTTGAAGTTATGCTGTTCGCATAGAGTTCCACTTATCAGAGTAGTTTGAGTATGCTACAGTGGTGAAATCTGTTGGATCTTGGCTCTCTTAAATATGAGCCTGTATTGTGGCCCAGTGCGGATATAAATTGGTCCAATTCTAGGACTGTTAAGGCTGCAGTACTGGGGGCGGAGCTTTCGGGTGGGTGGATCCTCTCCACAGGTTCCTCTTCCTCTGAACTAACCTGAGTGGAAAGGTAACTCAGATCCGCTTCCTGTGGGCAAAAGACCAACCACCTCTGTCTGGCCTCCATGCGACAGAGCAGGAAAGATTTTTCTCAGAGGCTTCTGCTCTGCAGACAAGACCTGACCACCCTCCTTCCTTAGGACACCTGCTTTCAGCTACCAGGTTGGGGCTGGAGCACTTCCCTTCGCTCTGACCTGAACAGATTTGAGACGGGCAGTGTTCCATTTCTGCCCATGCCTTTGGGACCAAGGCCCTGGCTCGCCTGAGACAGCCTTCCTCATAGTAGAATGGTAAGCTGTCATCTGTGGGATTGGGGAGACCACCCAGGCCTGCAGAGCCTAGGCTAAAGACATCCTGGGCGCAGTTGAGGCTGCTGGACTAGAGTATTTCATGAGGATATGGAGAAAACTTGAAAAGGTTTTACTAGGCGCCAGTCTAGTGTAACTCCTAGAACAGTGTTCCTTTGCTGGAGTTTCTCATCAGTGTACACGTTGCCTTAGTGGTCACATGTGGTCTTTGGCTAGAGCAGGACGGGATTCAGTATGTAGGAGCCTGTATTATAGACATGTTCTCTATGGCTTTTTTTTTTTTTTCGAGACAGGATCTCACTCTGTCACCCAGGCTGAGTGCAGTGGCTCAATCATAGTTCACTGCAACCTCCAACTCCTGGGCTCAGGCGATTTTTCTGCCTCAGTCTCTTGAGTATCTGGGACTACCAGTGCTTGCCACCATACCCAGCTAATTTTTTTTTTTTTTTTCTTTGTAAGAGGTGGGATGTCATGTGTTGCTCAGGCTAGAGATTACTTTTTTGCAGAAAGCTTGTCAGTACAAGCCTTAAAGTCAGTGCAGATTAGAAAATAGTGTTTTCAGGATGTCTTCCCCTTCTGAGGACAATGCAGTCACAACTTAGGAGAGGCAGAGGGGATGATTCCTGCCTACAAACAATGGTTTTTGAATATAGTTTTATTGGCCGGGCGCAGTGGCTCACACCTGTAGTCCCAGCATTTTGGGAGGCCAAGGCAGGCGGAACACTTGAGCTCAGGAGTTCGAGACCAACCTGGCCAATGTGGTGAAACCCTGTGTCCACTAAAAAAATAAAAATTAGCAGGGCTTGGTGGCACACGCCTGTAGTCCCAGCTGCTCAGGAGGCTGAGGCAGGAGAATCACTTGAACCTGGTAGGCAGAGGCTGCAGTGAGCTGAGATCACACCTCTGCATTCCAGCGTGGGTGACAGAGTGAGACCCTGTCTAAAAACAAAAGTACCTCAAGCAGTCCTCCTGCCTCAGCCTCCCAAAGTTTTATTAAAGAGGAATCGTGGCCCACGCCTATAATCTCAACACTTTGGAAGGCTGAAGCAGGAAGATCTCTTGAGAGCCCAGGGGTTCGAGATCAACCTAGGCAACATAGTGGGATCCCACTTCTACAAAAAACATTTAGAAAGAAAATGTCTTGTAATATTTTTATGTCTGCATAACGAGTGTTGTTTTGTTTTGTTTTTTTGAGATAGTCTTGGTGTCATTCAGGCTGGAATACAGTGAGACGAACACAGCTCACCACAGCCTCGACCTCCCAGGTATGAGCAATCTTCCTGCCTTAGTTTCCTGAGTAGCTGGAACTACAGGCGCACACCGCCGTGCCTAGCTAGTTTTTTAATTTTTTGTAGAGGAGGGATCTCACTATGTTGCCCAGGCCAGTCTCAAACTCCTGACCTCAAGCAGTCCTCCTGCCTCAGCCTCCCAAAGTGCTGGGGTTACAGGCGTGAGCCACTGCACCTGGCCTACTGATTTTGTCAGTAATAATACAGAGTCATACAATTATAGGGTTGAATATTTATTTACAGATTATGTAGTCCAACCCAACCAATGATGAAATGGACTCCTTAAAAACATTTTTTTTTTTACATTATAAAATGCCACACATCCGAAAGCCTAGTACATGAAACAAATGTATAGATTCATAAATTCTTACTTAAGAACAACTTTCAGATCACCCCCATGGTAAGAAATAGAAACTTGTCATTCATCTCCAGAAGCTTCGCCACAGCCACATCCAATTACAGCCCTCCACTGCCCCAGTAACTTTTTGTTTCCAAATAATCATTTTTATTGTACAAATACAGAGTAGAATGTCCAACTCTTAATAAGATTTGTCAAAATCTTGTGTTTTGACAAATATATACACCCATAGCCAACACCCAAATAAAGATACATGACATTTCTATAACCTCAAAGGAGCAGCTCTCTGTAGTCAGTACCCCTCTGCCTCACCCCGCCCCCCACAAAAAAACGTAAACACTGATCTACCACCTGTTAACACAGATTCGTTTGGTTCGTTAACTTCATATAGATTCATGCAGTACATACTTACTTGTGTCTGGCTTCTTTTGCTCAACGTAATTTGAGCTTCATCCATTTGTCAGGAATATCAGTACGTTGTTTCCCTTGCTGAGTGGTATTCTGTGTGAGTATGCAGCAGTTCGTCCACTCCCCTATTGAAGGACCCATTGGTTTGCTTTCCATTCTTGGCTATTATGAATAAAGCTGCTATAAGCATTTATGTGCAGGTCTTTATGTGTAAATCACTTTTCAGATCGGTTGGGTGAAAATCTAGGCGTGTGATTGCTGGGTTGTAAGGTGGAAAACTATGTTTAGTTTTGTAAGGAACCGCAAAACTGCCCTCTAATGGGGTGTATCATTTCACAACCAGCAGTGAAGGAGAGTTCCTGTATTTGGTGTGGTCAGTGCTTTTTGGATTTTAGTCTTTCTAGTAGGTGTGTGGTGGTATTTCATTTTCATTTGCAGTTCCCTGGTGATAGATGATGTTGAGCATTTTCATATGTTCATTTGCCTTCTTTAGTATCCTCTCAGGGGAAATATCTATTCACATCTTTGCCTTTATTATTGTTATTATTATCTTAAATTGAGACAGGGTCTCGTTCTGTTGCCCAGACTGGAGTACGGTGGCATGATCACAGATCACTGTAACCTTGACCTCCCAGGCTCAAGCAAAGCTCCCACCTCAGTCTCCCGAGTAGCTGAGGCTTCAGGCATGCGCCACCACACCCAGCTCATTTTTGTATTTTTTGTAGAGATGGGATCTCACTATGTTGCCCAACCTGGTCTCAAACTCAGGGGTTCTCAGGGAATCTCCTACCTCAGCCTGTCAGCCTCCCAAAGTGCTGGGATCACAGCACTGTGCCTGGCCAGTAGTACCTTTTGAAGAGCAGAAGTTTTTTTGTTTTGTTTTGTTTTGTTTTGAGACGGAATCTCGCTGTGTCGCCCAGGCTGGAGTGCAGTGGCCAGATCTCAGCTCACTGCAAGCTCCGCCTTGTGGGTTCTCGCCATTCTCCTGCCTCAGCCTCCCAAGTAGCTGGGACTACAGGCGCCCGCCACCTCGCCCGGCTAGTTTTTTTGTATTTTTAGTAGAGACGGGGTTTCACCGTGTTAGCCAGGATGGTCTCGATCTCCTGACCTCGTGATCCACCCGCCTCGGCCTCCCAAAGTGCTGGGATTACAGGCGTGAGCCACCGCGCCCAGCCAGAAGTTTTTAATTTTAATAAAGTAACAACTTTTTAATTTTTTCTTTCATGAATTGTGCTTTGGACATTTAAAGATACTGCTAAACCTAAGGCACCTAGATTTTCTCCTGTTTTCTATGAGTTTTATAGTTTCATGTTTTGTATTTAGGTTTATGACCCATTTTGAGTTGGTTTTTATGAAAGATGTAAGGTCTGTCAAGGATTTCTTGTTTTTGTTTTTGTTCTGAGACGGGGTCTCGCTTTCTCATCCAGGCTGGAGTGCTGTGGCATGATCACGGCTCACGGCAGCCTCAATCTTCTGGACCTAAGCGATCCTCCCACCTCAGCCTCTGAAGTGTCTGAGACTACAGGCGCATGCCACCACGTCCAGCTAATTTTTGTATTTTTTATGGAGATAGCGTTTCACCATGTTGTCCAGGCTGGTCCCAAACTCCTGAGCTCAAACGATCCACCCTCCTCTACCTCCCGAAGTGTCGGGATTACAGGCATGAGTCAGGGCTTTTGTGTTTTGTTTTGTCGTATGAGCATCCAGTTGTGTTCCAGCACCAGTTGTTGAAAAGCCTCTCCTTGCTCCACTGAAATCCTAATAAGATTTCTCTTTGAAGCCGTTGCTAATAAGCCTTTGCTCTCTTGTCAGAGATCAATTGACTTATGTGTGGGGCCTTCTCTTCTGTTCCGTGGATCCACTTCCTTGATGAATAGCACGTCAGTGTAGTTTTGTAGTAAGTCCTAAAGTTGGGCAGTGTCAGTTCTTCATCTTTGTTCTTCATTCTTGTGTTGGCTATTCCGGTCTTTTGTCTTTCCCTATAAATTATAGACTCTGTTGACATCTACAAAATAGTTTGCTGAGACTTTGATTAGCATTATGTAGACTTTGTAGATCAAGTTGCAAATAATTGATAACAGTGTTGTGTGTTCTAATTCACAAATATGAACTATCCCTTCATTTATCTATATCTTTGATTTCTTTCAGTAGAGTTTTCGCAGTTTTCCTCATATACATCCTATACATGTTTCACTAAGATTTGTAAGTGTTTGATTTTTTTGGTGCTATTGTAAAGGGCACTAGGTTTTTAGTTTCAAATTCCAGTTGTTCACTGGTGGTATATAGAAAAAACAATTGATATTTCTTTTTTGTTGTTTTTTTTGTTTGTTTTGAGACGGAGTTTTGTTCTTGTTGCCCAGGCTGGAGTGCAGTGGGGCAATCTCAGCTCACCGCAACCTCTGCCTCCTGGGTTCAAGCGATTCTCCTGCCTCAGCCTCCTGAGTAGCTGGGACTACAGGCGCACGCCACCACACCTAGCTAATTTTTGTATTTGTAGTAGAGACAGGGTTTCTCTGTGTTGGCCAGGCTGGTCTCGAAATCCTGACCTCTCATGATCCATCCGCCTCAGCCTCCCAAAGTGCTGGGATTACAGGCGTGAGCCACCGTGCCTGGCAGCAATTGACATTTCTATGTTATTAACCTTGGGTGCTGCATATTGCAATATTTGCAGAAGTGTGGTGTTTTGTTTTGTTTTGGTGGCCTTTATTGTCAATTCTTAGAGATTTGCTACAGAATCAATCATTCCATCTGTGAACACATAGTTTTAGTTCTTCTTTCCCTATCTGTATAACTTGTATTTCCTTTTCCTGACAATACGTTAGCTAGGACTTCCAGAAAGATGTTGAATAGGATTGGAGAGAGGGGAAATTCTTGCCTTCCTCCCAATCCTAAGGGTAAGGTGTCCAGTTTCTCACTATTAACTATGATGTTAACTGTAGGGTTTTTTGTAGATTTATTTTATCAAGTTGAGGAAGCTCCCTTCTATTACTCCTTTGCTAAGAGTTTTCAACCATTGAATAGATGGTAGATTTTGGCAAATGCTTTTTTACATCAACTGATATGATCATATGAATTTTCCTTTTAGACCGTTGACATAGTAGATTACATTAACTGAATTTTTATTGCTGATACAGCCAGTCCAACCAGCATACCTGGAATGAATCCCACTGGGTTGTGATGTGCAGTTCTTTTTATACATCGTTAGATTCAGCTTGCCAATATTTTATTGTATCTATGTTCATAAGAGTCAGTGGTTTGTGGTTTTATTTTTTGCTCTGTCTTTGCATGGTTTTGGCATCAGAGTAACACTAGTCTCATACAATGAGTGAGGAAGTGTTCCTTCTGCTTCTATTTCTGAGAAGGAGATCATAGACAATCAGTATTTCTTCCTGAAATGTCTGGCAAAATTCAGCAGTGAAAACATTTAGACCTGTCATTTTCTTTTCTGGAAGATTATTAATTGTTGATTCAATTTAAAATAGATATAGGCCTAGTCAGATTGTCTGTTTCTCCTTATGTTTTACTCGTTTCTGTCTTTGAAGGAGTTGGGTCGTTTCATCTAAATTATGAGATTTGTGGGCATAGAGTTGTTCATAGAATTCCTTTATCATCCTGGTCACATCCATGGAATCATTAATGATAACCCTTTGTCGTTTCATTGTTTAAAATGATTTATTGAGATATTACAATTTACATACCACACAGTTCACCTACTTGAAGTATATAATTCAATGGCTTTTACCGTAGTCCCATAGTCACAGAGTTGGGCATCCATCATGATAATCAGTTTGAGAACGTTTTTGTTGCCCCCAAAACAAATCCTCCACCCTGTAACTATTACCCTCATTTTGGTGTTTATTGTGAGTTAATTTTGGCGTGTTGTGTGATATAGAGGGATCCCACTTGGTTTTCTTAATATTATATGTGGCTAACCAGTTGTCCCAGTACCATCTGTTGAAAAACCATTCTTTTTCCATTGAATTGTCTTGGCAGTTTTTCAAAGATCAATAAGTTGTATGTGTAAAGATTTATTTATAGACTCTCAATTCTGTTCCATTGCTCTATGTATGTGACAGCCACTACCCCACTGTTTCACTTATTGTAACATTGTAGAAAGTTTTGAAATTGGGAAGTGTGAGTTCTCCATTTTGTTAGTCTTTCTGAAGATTGACTTGGCTGTTCTGCATTCATTAAATTTCCACATGAATTTAGGATCAGCCTGTCAACTTCTGCAAATAAGTCATCTGAGATTTTGATATGGTTTATGTTGAATCTATTGAGCAGTTTGGGAAATTCTGCCATTTTAGTGTTAAGACTTCTGATTCATAAACATGGGATGTCCTTCCATTTATTTAGTATTACTTTAATTTCTTTCATTTGACGTATTCAGAGTATAAGTTCTTCACTTCATTTGCTAAACCTGTTTCTAAGGACTTTATTGTTTTTGATGCTATTATAAATTGAATTTTTTTTTTTTTTGAGATGGAGTCTCACTCACTTACCCAGGCTGGAGTGCAGTGGCGCGATCTTGGCTCATTGCAACCTCCGCCTCCCAGGTTCAAGTGATTCTCCTGCCTCAACCTCCCAAGCATCTGGGACTACAGGCACACACCACCATGCTCAGCTAATTTTTGTATTTTTAGTAGAGATGGGGTTTCACCATGTTGGCCAGGCTGGTCTTGAACTCCTGATGATCCGCCCGCCTCAGCCTCCCAAAGTGCTCAGATTATAGGCGTGAGCCACTGTGCCCGGCCGGAATTGTTTTCTTAATTTCATATTTGGTGTACTCACTGGTACTACAATACCAGTGAGTATATAATAGAAATACAATTGATTTTTTTATTTTTTACGTTTTTGGCCAGGCGCAGTGGCTCACAGCTGTAATCCCAGCACTTTGGGAGGCTGAGGCAGGTGGATCACGAGGTCAGGAGTTCGAGACCAGCCTGGCCAACAGAGTGAAACCCCGTTCTCTACTAAAAATACAAAAAAAATTAGCCAGGCGTCATGGTGGGTGCCTGTAATCCCAGGTACTTTGGAGGCTGAGGCAAGGAGAATCACTTGAACCAGGGAGGTGGAGGTTGCAGTGAGCCGAGGTCATGCCACCGCACTCCAGCCAGGGAAACAGTGCAGACTCCATCTCAAAAAAAAAAAAAAAAAAAACATTTAAACAGCTTTATTGAGATACAATTCATATGTTATACAATTTACCCATTTTAAATATATAGTTCAAAGATTTTTGATACATTCAATTACTAATTTTTAAAACTGTATTAAAATATATGTAACATAAAATTTGCCATTTTAAGTGTACAATTCACTGGCAATCGTTATACTCACAATGTTATGCAACATTACCATTAGCTAATTCTAAAAGTTTTTCATTACTCCTTTGTAACCAGTAAGCCCCTGGTAATCTCTAATCTACTTTATTTTTACAGATTTGCCTGTTCTAGATACCTTGTATAACTGGAATTGTACAATCTATGTTCTCTGTGTTGGGCTTATTTCACGTAGCACGTGATTGGGTCCATACATGTTGTAGCACGCATCAGGACTTCATTCATTCCTTTTTAAATCTGAATAATTTTCCATTGTAAGTATATATCACTGTATATATCACTTTTTTAATTCATTTATGTGTTGATGGATACTTGGTTGTTTCTAGCTTTTGGCTGTTTTAAGTAATACTGCAATGAACACTGGCATACAAGCATCTGTGTAAGTGGCTAATTCCTTTGGATCTATATCTGTGAATGGAATTGCTGTATCATGATAATTCTGTGGATAGCCACCAAACTATTTTTTATAGTAGCTGCACCATTTTAAATTCTTTAATTAATTAATTAATTAATTTATTTATTTATTTAAGACAGAGTCTCACTCTATATCACCCAGGCTAGAGTGCAGTGTTACAATCTTGGCTTACTGCAGTCTTAACCTCCTGGGCTCAAGTGATCCTCCCAACTCAGCTTCCCAAGTAGCTGGGACGACAGGCATGTGCCACCACGCCCGGCTAATTTTTGTATTTTTTTGTAAAGACAGGGTTTTGCCATGTTACCCAGGCTGGTCTCGAACTCCTGGGCTCAGGTGATCACCTGCCTCAGCCTCCTGAAGTGCTGGGATTACAGGCATGCGCCACTGCACCAGGCCCATTTTACATTCTTAAGTATTCTTTTGAAGCTATTATAAATGGAATTGTTTTTAAAAATTTGCTTTCGGGCCAGGCGTGGTGACTTATACCTGTAATCTCAGCACTTTGGGAAGCCGAGGCAGGTGGATCACCTGAGGTCAGGAGTTTAAGACCAGCCTAGCCAACATGGCAAAACCCCATCTCTACTAAAAATACAAAAATTGGGGGTGGGGGGGTGTTGCGGTACATGCCTGTAATCCCAGCTATTTGGGAGGCTGAGGCAGCAGAATCACTTGAACCTGGGAGGTGGAGGTTGCAGTGAGCTGAGATCGGACCCAGCCTGAGCAACAGAACAAGACTCTGTCTCCAAAAATAAAATAAAATTTGTTTTCAGACTATTTATTGCAAAAGTATAAAAATACAACTGATTTTTGGGAGTTAATTTGTATCCTGCAGGTTTACTGAATTTTTAAATTATTTCTAATAGTTCTTGTGGAGTTGTTAGGTTTTTCCACAGATAAGATCGTCAAAAAAAGATTCTGTCATCTGCAAACAGTGATAACTTTATTTGTTTTCTAATTTAGATGCATTTTCTTGTTCTTGCCTAATTATTATTCTTAGAACATCCACCACTACAGTGAACAGAAGAGGTGAAAGTGGGCTGGGTGTGGTAGCTCACGCCTGTAATCCCGGGAGGCCAAGGCGGGTGGATCACTGAAGTCAGGAGTTCAAGACCAGCCTTGCCAACATGGCGAAACCCTGTCTCTACAAAAATACAAAAATTAGCCGAGTGTGGTGGCACTTGCCTGTAATCCCAGCTACTCAGGAGGCTGAGGCAGGAGAATCACTTGAACCCAGGAAGCAGAGGTTGCAGTGAGCAAAGATCGCGCCACTGCACTCCAGCCTGAGCGACAGAGTGAGACTCTAAGAGGTGAAAGTGGGTACTATTGCTTTGATCCTGACCTTAGAGGGAAAGCTTTCAGTCTTTCACCCATTGATTATTATGTTAGTTGTAAATTTTTCTCATATGGGCTTTACCATGTTTAGGAAGTTTCTTGCTATTCCTGGTTCATTGAATATTTTTATAATAAAAGGAGGTTAAATTTTTTCAAATCCTTTTTCTGCATCAATTGAGATGATCATATAGTGTTTTTTTTGTTTTTTTTACTTGTTTGTTTTAATCATCTAGCTTAAAATGTCATTATATGGTTTTATTCCTTCTATTAATATGATATATTACATTAATTTTAGTATGTTGAACCATCCTTGCTTTCCAAGAATAAATCCTACTCGGTCATGGTGTATAATCCATTTTACATGCCACTGAATTTAGTTTACTAGAGTTTTATTGAATATTTTTTATGTATATTCATAAAGGATATTGGTCTATATTTCTCTTGTACTTTTGTCTAATTTGAGCATCAGGGTAATACTGGACTTACAGGGTGATATAGAAAGTGTTCCCCTTTCCCCAGTATGTTGGAAGTGTCTGTGAGTAATTGTTGTAGAATTGTTAAAATTTATCAGAGAAGCCATTTGGTTGTGTTTATTTGTTGAGAGGTTTTTTGTTATTGATTCAATTTCCTTAATAGTTCTAGGTCTATAGTCATGTATCCCTCCATGACAGGGATACATTCTGAGAAATGTGTTATTAGCCAATTTCATTGTTGCGCAAACATCACAGGTTTTAGTTACACCGACTTAGGCTGTATGGCATAGACTATTGCTTCTAGGCTACAAACCTGTACAGCATGTTACTGTACTGAATACTGTAGGCAGTGATAACATAATGGTATTTGTGTATCTAAGCATATCTAAACATAGGAAATGTACAGTAAAAATATGGTGTAGAAGATTTTTAAATGGTACTTGTATATAGGGCACTTTCCACGAATGGAAAATGCAGAACTAGAAATTGCTTTGGGTGAGTGAGGGATGAGTGAATGTGAAGGCCTAGGACATTACTGTATACTACTGTGGGCTTTGGGGCTACACTAAATTAACTTACAAATTTTTTTCTGACCAGACACAGTGGCTCACGACTATAATCCCAGCACTTTGGGAGGCAAGGCAGGTGGATCCCTTGAGTTCAGGATTTCGAGACCAGCCTGGTCAACATGGCGAAACCTCATCTCTACTAAAAATACAAAAAATTAACCAGGCATGATGGTGCGTGCCTGTAGTCCCAGCTACTTGGGAGGCTAAGGTGGGAGTATTGCTTGAGCCTGGGATGTTGAGGCTGCAGTGAGCTGTGATCACACCACTGCACTCCAGCCTGGGTGACAGTGAGACCCTGTTTCAAAAAAAACAACAAGTATACTCTAAAATAATGATTGAAAGTATAGTATAGTAAATACATAAACCAATAACATAGTTGGTTATTATCATCAAGTATTATGTACTGTGCTTAATTGTATGTGCTATGCTTTTATGTGATTGACAATGCAGTAGGTTTGTTTACACCAGCATCGCCACAGACACGTGAGTAATGCTTTGCTCAACAATGGCTACGATATTAGCAGGCAATAGGAATTTCGCAGCTCTATTAAAGCTTATGGGACCACAGTCATTTATGAGGTCTGACTCGCCCAAAACGTCATTATGTGGCAGATGACTGTTTAGAGATTTTCTGTTTCTTTTTTCTTTTGTGTGCAACTATTTCATTTTAATTACTCCTATTAAAAGATTGTGGCCGGGCGCGGTGGCTCACACCTGTAATCCCAGCACTTTGGGAGGCCGAGACAGGCGGATCACGAGGTCAGGAGATGGAGACCATCCTGGCTAACACGGTGAAACCCCGTCTCTACTAAAAATACAAAAAATTAGCCGGGTGCGGTGGCAGGCACCTGTAGTCCCAGCTACTCGGGAGACTGAGGCAGGAGAATGGCGTGAACCCGGGAGGCGGAGCTTGCAGTGAGCCAAGATCCGGCCACTGCACTCCAGACTGGGCGACAGACCGAGACTCCTTCTCAAAAAAAAAAAAAAAAAGATTGTTTATTTTGGAGGGCTGCAAGGCATTTTATTATCCACTCTTAAAAGTTTCCATGGGTCTGGTAAATTCACATTATTCCCATGATGTTTCAGAGTGACTCCAGGAATGTCAGGAGATGTCATCATCAAGCACGTGCTTATCTTTCTAGTGGTGAAGCCATAGCACACTGCAACTTGCATAAATAGACGGGCAAATAGGTAGGTTGCAGTGAGCTGCGATTGTGCCACTGAACCTCCAGAGTAGCTGCTCTACAAGCACATGCCACCATGCCCGGCTAAGTTTTTAATTTGTTTATAGAAATGGGGTCTTGCTTTGTTGCTCAAGCTGGTCTTGAACTCCTGTCCTGGACTCCCAAAGTGCTAGGATTGCAGGTGTGAGCCAGTGCACTTGGCCTTTGTTTTGGAAATTTCAGAATTTTATGATATAGAGAGAGGGTGAGTTGTTATGCTTTTATGCATTGCGGGTTTAAATTCTCTCTCTTTTTTTTTTTTTTTTTTTTTTTGGGAAGGAGTCTCGCTCTTGTTGCCCAGGCTGGAGTGCAGCGGCATGATCTCAGCTCCCTGCAACCTCCGCCTCCCAGGTTCAAGCGATTCTCCTGCCTCAGCCTCCCGAGTAGCTGGGATCACCACCACGCCTGGCTGATTTTTGTATTTTTAGTAGAAACAGGGTTTCACCATGTTGACCAGGCTGGTCTCGAACTCCTGACCTCAGGTGATCCACCCGCCTCGGCCTCCCAAAGTGCTGGGATTACAGGCCTGAGCCACCGCGTCCAGCCTAAATTATTCTTACAGAAAAACTTTCTTTTTTTCTTTCTTTGTATATATTCAAGGAATAAAAATGCAGTTTTGCTACACTGGTATATTGCGCTGTGGTGAAGACAGGGCCCTCAGGGCATCCATCCCTGGAGGAGCACACACTGTGCCCACTAAGTAAGTCATCCGTCTCCAGCTCAAGTCCTGCGGGATTGAAGCGGCAAAGTACTTGCCATTCCAGGACTGTAATTGTCCCTTGAAGATGTTCTCTGGGACCTCTTCACATTGCTTTTATATCATGAACAATAAAAATCACTGCCATACCTGGCCAAGCTGAATTCCCCACACCATCTGTCGAAGAAGCCTGTCCAAACACAAAATTCCAGGTGTCTCTTGGGTTAAGATCAATCATTGTTATCCCTGCAACATAGAATGCGTCTTTAGGTTTCCTTTTTGTTTTTTTCACTTCAGAATGTGCCATGCATGAATTTGCAGGTTTGGTCCATTATCACCGACTCTGAAAGAACACCTCACTGCAGAAATAGGAGCTGGTTCTGGGAGTTGTACTGTCAAGCCATAGAATAATGCTTCGTAGTGACCCGTGAACCACTGAATATATTCGACACTGATAATTCTGGTATTTCCTGGAGATCCAATATATACCAATGGACCATATGTAACTACTGCATTTCTCTGGGGCATTTCTCCTCTAAGGATCATAGAAAACTGTTCAGTCTTCAAAAGCCTCCCTGTCAAGCTGACTGAAAATGCAGGCTAGTGGGTCCAAAGTGATCCCCGTCTGGTTGGAAGCCCGCTTTCCTAGAACCGTCTTCCCCAGTAGCTGAGCTCTCATACCGGGATATACAGGCTGTGTTCTTCGCATGAGAACTGTCGTTAGCATCTTTACATAGGGAGGTTATCACTGAATGTTTCGCTTTACAAAGACACGCATGTCTGCGCCTGGTCCTGTTGTATGAGACGCGTTCACCCCCAGCAGCCCTCGACACCGCCAGCTTGCCTTCCGTGGGACCCCCGCCTGCATTCATTTCTTGAGTCAGTTCGGGCAGATTGTGTGTTTCTAGAATTTATTTCTTTCATCTAATTAGGTGTCTTAAGTTGTGGCTAGGTTGGGTTATCTAACTTGTGGGTTTGTAACTATTCATAACATTCTCTTATGATCTTTTCCATTTCTATAAAATTGGTAGTAGTATCTCTACTTTTCATTTTCTCATTTCAGTAATAATTTTTCTTTTTTTAATTCCCCTTTCAAGAATGAACGATTTTAGTAATTTAAGTCTCCTCCCTTTTTCCCTAGTCTACAGACTTGTCAGTTTTGTTGATCTTTTTAAGAACCAACTTTTAGTTTCATTGATTTTCTCTATTGATTTTTGATTCTCTACTTAATCTGTGCCCTACCGTTATGACTCCTTTCTCCATTAGTTGGCTTTTACTAGTTCCTTAGGTGTAGAATTAGTTTATTGATTTGAGATATTTCTTCTTTTTCAACACATACATTTACAGCTATAAGTTCCTCTTAGCACTGCTATGTTGTGTTTTTGTTTTTATTCATCTCAAAATACTTTTTTTTTTTTTTTTTGAGACGGAGTCTCGCTCTGTAGCCCAGGCTGGAGTACAGTGGCCAGATCTCAGCTCACTGCAAGCTCCGCCTCCCGGGTTCACGCCATTCTCCTGCCTCAGCCTCCCGAGTAGCTGGGACTACAGGCACCCGCCACCTCGCCCGGCTAGTTTTTTTGTATTTTTTAGTAGAGACGGGGTTAGCCAGGATGGTCTTGATCTCATGACCTCGTGATCCGCCCGTCTCGGCCTCCCAAAGTGCTGGGATTACAGGCGTGAGCCACCGCGCCTGGCCTCAAAATACTTTTTAATTTCCCTTGTGATTTCTTCTTTTGCCCACTGGTTGTTTAAGACTTTAATCTCCACATATTTGTGAATTTTCTGGTTTTCCTGGTGTTACTCATTTTTAGTTTCATTCTATTGTGATTGGAAAGGATGCTGCGTATACTGTTAGTCTTTTTCCCCCCTCTCTGTCTTTCTCTCTCTCTCTCTTTATTTTATTTATTTATTTTTTTTGAGACAGTCTCATTCTGTCGCCAAGGCTGAAGTGCAGTGTCCCAATCGCAGCTCACTGCAACCTCGGCCTGCAGGGTTAAAGCAAAATCTTGCCTCAGCCTCCCAAGTTCCTGGGATTACAGGTGTCTGCCACCATGCCTGGCTGATTTTTGTATTTTTAGTAGAGAGAGGGTTTCACCATGTTGTCCAGGCTGGTCTTGAACTCCTGGCCTCAAGTGATCCACCCACCTTGGCCTTCCAAAGTGCTGGGATTACAGGCATGAGCCACCACATCTGGCCTGATGTTAGTCTTTTTAAATTTATTGAGATTTGTTTTATGGCTTAACATATGGTTTATGCTGGAGAATATTCCATATACACTGGAGAAAAATGTGTATTCTGCTGTTGCTCGGTGGTCTATGTATGTCTGTTAGCTCAAACTGGTTTATAGTATTATTCAATTTCCTGATTTCCTTATTGATCTGTCTGTTGTATCTATTACTGAGAGGGATATTGAAGTGTCTAACTATTATTGAAGAATTGTTTCTCTCTTCAATTCTATCCGTTTTTGCTCTGTACATTTGGGGGCTGTATTATTAGTTATAAATATGTTTATAACTGTTATATCTTTTTGCTGTAGTGAACATTATATCTACATGAAATGTCCCTTCTCTCTTGAAACCATTTTTCATTTAGAGTCAATTTTGTTTAACAATGATACAGTCACTTTGGCTCCCTTTTGGTTATTATTTGCATGGAAAATCTTTTTCCATCCTTGGCGGCTTCCTTGCTTTTTAATATATGAGTATCTTGTGGACAGCATATATATATATATATATATATATATATATTTTTTTTTTTTTTTTGAGACAGAGCCTCGCTCTGTTGCCCAGGCTGTAGTACGGTGACATGATCTCAACTCACTACAATCTCCACCTCCCAGGTTCAAGCGATTCTCCTGCCTCAGCCTCCTGAGTAGCTGGGATTACAGGCGCCTGCCACCAGGCCTGGCTAGTTTTGTATTTTTAGTAGACACAGGGTTTTGCCATGTTTGCCAGGCTGGTCTTGAACTCCTGACCTCAGGTGATTCACCTGCCTCAGCCTCCCAAAGTGCTGGCATTACAGGCGTGAGCCACCATGCCGGACCAGATTTTAATTCATTCTGCCAGTCTCTGGTTTTTTGTTTTTTGTTTTTTTAGACGGAGTTTCACTTTTGTCACCCAGGCTGGAATGCAGTGGTGCTAATCGCTTGAATCTGCATCCCGGGTTCAAGCTTTTCTCCTGCCTCAGCCTCCTGAGTAGCTGGGGTTACAGGCACATGCCACCACACCCAGATAATTTTGTATTTTTAGTAAAGACGGGGTTTCACCATGTTGGCCAGGCTAGTCTCGAACTCCTGACCTCAGGTGATCCGCCCACCTCAGTCTCCCAAAGTGCTGGGATTACAGGCATGAGCCACCGCACCCAACCTGTTTTTTTGTTTCTTTATTTTTTATTGGTACATAATAATTGCATATTTATGGGGTGCACATAGTGTTATGATACACGTATGTAATAAGTGATGATCGAATCAGGATCTTTAGGATATTCATCACCTCAAACATTTGTGTTGGGAACATTTCAAATCTTCTAGTTTTCTTTGAAATGTACGGTATATTATTAACTATAGTCACCATACTGTTCTGTTGAACACAAGAACTTGTTCCTTCTAACTGTATGTTTGTACCCATTAAGCAACCTCTCTTCATCCCCTCATTCTCTGCCTTCCTTCTTTTTTTTTTTTTTGGAGACAGGGTCTCTCTGTCACCCAGGCTGGAGTGCAGTGGCGCAATCACAGCTCACTGAAGCCTCGACCTTCCGTCTCAAGCTATCCTCCCACCTCAGCCTCCTGAAGAGCTAGAATTACAGGCATCTGCCACCACAACTGGCTAATTTTTTAAATTATTTGTACAGACAGGGTCCCACTATGTTGCTCAGGCTGGTCTCAAATTCCTGGGCTCAAGCAATCCTCCCTGGCCTAGCCAGCCTCCCAAAGTGCTGGGAATACAAATGTAAAACTGGCTTACACCTGCCTCACTCACATCCTATGTCTTTTAATAGGAGAGTTTAGTCAACTTGCATTGAAGGTGATTGCTGATGTTAGCTGATTTCCACTCTGTTATTTCTGCTTGTTTTTTTTTTTTTTCTGTTAATCTTCTAGTTGTGTTTCTCAATTCCTCCATTACTACCTTTTCTTGTAGTTAGCTGGTTTTTTATAATATGCCATTTTGATTCCCTTTCTTCTTTACTTTTCTGTATATATATATATTTTTTTTTTTTTTTTTTTTTTTTTTTTTTTTTTTGAGACGGAGTCTCACTCTATGCTCTAGGTTGGAGTGGTGGCTGGATCTCAGCTCTACTGTGGCAGCTCCGCTCACTTCTCCTGGTTCCTGGCCATTCTCCTAAGCTCCTAGCCTCCTGAGTAGTTGGGATCAGGCGCCTACCCTCGGGCCTCGGGCTAGTTTTTTTGTATTTTTTTAGTAGAGACGTGGGTTTCACCAAAGCTAGCTTTCAGGATGGTCTCGACCCCTGATTCTATGGATCCGCCTTCGCCCCGCCTCCCAAAGTGCTGGGATTACAGGCTTGAGCCACCGCGCCCGGCCATTTCTGTATATTTTTAAAGTTCTTTTCTTAGGCATTACCTTGGGTATTTCAGTTAAGATCCTAAACTTATGACAGTATACTTCGAACAATACCAACTTAGTTTCAAAAATATACGTTAAATAAAAGGTATGGGAAGCCATCGGTTTGTACTGAGCTCCTGAACCAGACCCCAGTAGACCAAACCAAAATGGAGTCACTCATGCTAAAGTTTTGTGTCACCAAAGTGAAATTAAGTTTTTTATCTGACCTTCCAGGGTGTCAGGAGAGAGAAAGGTAATAACCACATCTCCAAACAAGCCAGTTTTAGCCAGGAAGGAAGTCCCTGGCTAAGGAAGTCCCCTCTGCTTTAACTCTTACAAAGAAAATACCTTGAAGTAATCTGATGCTGACCAATCTGCCTTTGGTTTTCTTTTTGTTGTTGTTGAGACAGAGTCTTGCTCTGTCGCCCAGTCTGGAGTACAGTGGCATGATCTCGGCTCACTGCACGCTTCACCTCCCAGGTTCAAGCAATTCTCCTGCCTCAGCCTCTGGAGTAGCTGGGATTACAGGTGCCCACCACCATGCCTGGCTAATTTGTTGTATTTTTATTAGAGACAAGGTTTCACTATGTTGGCTGGGCTGGTCTCGAACTCCTGACCTCGTGATCCGCCCGCCTCGGCCTCCCAAAGTGCTGGGATTACAGGCGTGAGCCACCGCGCCAGGCCTGCCTTTGATTTTCTATCTGCCGCCTTCAGCCCTTTTTCTACCAATCTCTTCTGCTCAGCTTATCAGAGCACCTTTTCTAAATTTTTAGAATGAATGCTGTCCTTATTCATGAATTGCTAATAAAAGCCAATTGGATCGTTTAACCAAATTATTTGTGATTTTGGCTTTTCACGGTTCTGACGACCTGTGAAGCAACCTGAAAGAGATTTCTGGTGGCCCTTGAGGTCCCTAAGGAACACAGGCAAGATGCCACTGACTCCTGCTGGGTCCTCTCTTTCTCACGGAGCCCTGGGGTCACGAGTAGGTTCCTCTCAGGTCTGGGCTGCGTTGAGCCCAATAATTCTTTTGGCTTTTGTACCACGGTCTATTTGTGCTGTGAGAGAACACATGACCTTTAGGTGCCCATAGGGTTTGAATCTGTGTTGCGGAATTGTGATCCCCGGTGTTGGAGGTGGGGCCTGGTGGGAGGCGATTGGATCATGGCGATGGAGTTCTCATGAAGGGTTTAGCACCATCCCCTCTTGGTGCTGTTCTCATGATAGTCAGTTCTCATGAGATCTGGTTGTTAAAAGTGTATGGCACTTCCCCCTTCTCTCTCTTTCTTGCTCCTACTCCTGCCACGTAAGACATGCCTGCTCCCTGTTCACCTTCCTCCATGACTGTAAGCTTCCTGAGGTCCCCAGAAGCCAAGCGGATGCCAGCATCATGCTTCCTAGAACTGCAAGCCAATTAAACTTCTTTTCTTTATAAATTACCTAGTCTCATATATTTCTTTTCTTATTATTATTATTTTGGAGACAGAGTCTCTCTCTGTCACCCAGGTTGGGGTGCAGTGGCGCAATCTTGGTTCACTGCAACCTCCACCTCCTGGGTTCAAGTGATTCTTGTCCCTCAGCCTCCCGAGTAGCTGCCATTATGGGCATGCGCCATCATGCCCGGCTAATTTTTGAATTTTTTTGTAGAGACAGGGTTTCACCATGTGGGCCAGGCTGGTCTCGAACTCCTGACCTCAAGTGATCCACACACCTCAGCCTCCCAAAGTGCTGGAATTACAGGTGGGAACCACCACGCCTGGCCAGACGTTTCTTTATAGCAGTGTAAGAATGGACGGTACAAGTACTGAGGATTCATTAGTGCTGTGAGAGGGCAAATGTCATTTTGGGGTTTATGGTGAGCAAGGGGTCACTGGCAAGTGCCAATGTTTACAGGTAACTGGTGGCAGTTGCAGTAAGTGATAATTACTACTAGCTGGTGATTCCAGTTTTCAGATGTTTGCAGGGATTTGGGTTGTCTCCTCTAAATTAGGGAAAAAACTGGCTAAATTGTTCAAGGGACTCCCAGAGCCAAGCCACAACTTGACTGATGAGCCCAGGAAGGGCTCCTAAAAGCTGGTAGAGCGCACGCCACCTACAAAGAGGTCTCCAGTGAAAGGATCTAGAGTGGGTCCGTTTGACATTAGGTCACCCACAGCTTCAAGACAACTTTTTTTTTCTTTTTTGAAGCAAGATCTCGCCCTGCTGCCAAGGCTGGAGTGCAGTGGTGTGATCTCGGCTCACTGCAGGCTTGACCTCCCAGGCTCAAGCGGTCCTCCCACCTCAGCCTCCCATGTAGCTGGGACTGCAGGCACATGCCACCATGTCTGGCTAATTTTTCTTTTTTTTTTTTTTTTTTTTTGTTAGAGATGGTGTCTCACCATGTTCCCCAGGCTGTTCTCAAACACCTGGGCTCAAGCAAGCCTCCCGCTTCGGCTTCTGAAAGGACTGGGATTATAAGTGTGTCAAGAAAGTTTCTAGGCAGTAAGAAACACTGAAAACTTCCGATGACCCAACCCCCATATAATTCCCTGTCAGGCTTTTATTTTGGCTCTCAGAGACCCAAGATTGGATGTAAAAAATGGGATACTTAATTTCCCTTTTTTTTTTTTTTTTTTTTTTTTTGAGACAGGGTCTCGCTCTGTGACCCTAGCTGGAGTGCAGTGGGACTATCATGGCTACCGCAGCCGTGACCTCCCCAGGCTCAGGTGATCCTCCCACCGCAGCCTCCCGAGTAGCTGGCACTACAGGCATTCGCCACCATGCTTGGCGAATTTTTGTATTTTGTAGAAATGTGGATTCACCATGTTGCGCAGGCTGATCCTGAACTCTGAGGCTCAAATGATCTATCCTCCTCGGCCTCCCACAGTGCTGGGATAAGTGTTGGCCTGGGTTCTGAAACCTGGCCAGTGCTCCTGGCATTGCGGACCATGATGTTGTGACTTGGGGGCCTTGGCACCTCTGGGGCCCACCCCTTATCGCACAAATAGCCATTTGACTAGATAATTTCTAACTCTGTTAAGTAATTCTCTATACAGATACAGTTATGTATGATTATGGCAACTGAGACCAACATTCAAATTTTGGATTTCCTTCTGTTCTTTTATAAATATACTTTTTTTGAGACAGAGTCTCACTCTCTGTCACTCAGGCTGGAGGCAGTGGTGCAATCTTGGCTCTCACTGCAACCCTCCTTCTACCCTGGGCTTGGTGAGACTTCTCCTGCCTCAGCCCCTCCTGAGTAGCTGGGCTACTATAGGTGCCTCCACTCTGACTACACCCAGCATTTTTGTATTTCCTTTTTAGTAGCTGCATGGAGTTTCACTCATATTGGCCAGGATTTTAGCCTTGGAACTCCTGGACTCGATTCACCTCCCTCGGCCTCCCAAAGTGCTGGGATTACAGGTGTGGAACGACCGTGCCTGGCCCTATTTTCTTATTTTAATAAAAATTAATATCAATTCTGGATATTTACTTTGTGTTTATTAATTTATACCAGTAATACTTAGTTTTATTCTTATTACATAAGTAAAAACACTCAAAGATACATTGGTTAATTTGCATGATGAGAGTCTGCTCTGCCCTGCAACGAGGGACTGAGGTGAGTCACAGGAAGGGGACAAAACAAGAGCCCTATTGCAGGCAACATGGTGAGACTCCATCTCTACAAAAAGTTAAAAAATTAGCTGGACGTGGTGGCTCATACCTGTAATCCCAGCACTTTGGGAGGCTGAGGCAGGAGGATCGCTTGAGGCCAGGAGTTGGAGGCTGCAGTGAGCTATGATCGCACCACTGCAGCCTGGAGGACAGGGTGAGACCCTGCGTGCATAGCCCTCTGATCTCCAGAGGACTCCTGTAAGCAGTTGTATGTGCCCTGACCATCTTTTTCCAGTAGATCAGTACACACGAGCAGGCCTCGTTTCATTGCTTCACTTTATTGCGATTCGCAGCTACTGCATTTGTATGATTTGAAGGTGTGTGGCAACGTTGCATCAAGCAAGTCTGTTGGTGCCGTGGCGTTCCAACAGCATGCACTCACTTTGTGTCGCATTTTGGAGATTCTTGCAGTATTTCAAACTTTTTCATTATTATTAGATCTGTTATGGTGATCTGTGATCAGTGATCTTTGATGTTACTGTTGTAATTGTTTTGGGGCACCACCAACTGCGCCCGTATATGATGGCAAATAATCAATGTTGTGGGCGTTCTGGGTGCTCCACTGACCGGCCGTTAGCCCCCTGCCCAATGTCTCTCTCCCTCTCCTCCGGTCTCCGTACTCTCTGAGACACAACAGTATGGAAATTAGGCCAATTAATAACCCTACCATGGCCTCTATGTGTTCAAGTGAAAGGAAGGGTCCCACGACTCTCACTTTAAATCAAAAGCTAGAAATGATGAAGCTTAGTGAGGAAGGCCTGATGAAAGCCAGGATCGGCTGGAAGTAAGGCCTCCTGCACCAGCCGAGCTGTAATGCAAACGGCAAGTCATTGAAGGGAATTAGGTGCTGCTCCAGTGAACACACAAATAAGAAGAAAGCCAAACAGCCTTATTGCTGATGTGGAAAAAGTTGGAGTGGTCTAGATAGATCAAACCAGCCACAACATTCCCTCAAAGCCAAAGCCTAATCCACAGCAAGATCCTATAATAACTCTTCAATTCTGTGAAGGCTGAGAGAGGTGAGGAAGCCGCAGAAGAAAACCCTGAAACTAGCAGAAGCTGGTTCATGAGGTTTAAGGAATGAAGCTCTTTCCATGGCATAAAAGCTCATGGAGAAGCAGCAAGTGCTAATGTAGGAGCTACAGCCAGTTATCCAGAGCATCTCGCTAAGATCATTGATGAAGGTGGCAACACTCAACAACAGATTTTCCATGTAGACAAAACAGCCTCATAGAGGAAAAAGATGTCATCTAGCATAGCTAAAGAGGAGAAGTCAATGCCTGGCTTCAAAGCATCAAAGGACAACCTGAGAATTTTTTTTTTTTGAGTTGGAGTTTCACTCTTTTTGCACAGGCCAGATTGCAATAGTACGATCTCAGCTCACTGCAGCCTCTGCCTCCCGGGCTCAAGCGATTCTCCTGCCTCAGCCTCCCGAGTAACTGGGATTACAGGCGCCTGCCACCACACTAGCTAATTTTTTATTTTTAGTAGAGAACGGGGTTTCACAACGTTGGCCAGGCTGGTCTCAAACTCCTGACCTCAAGTGATCCACTCACCTCGGCCTCCCAAATTGCCAGGATTACAAGTGTGAGCCACTGCACCTGGCCTTTTTTTTATTTTTTGAGAGAGGGTCTCACTGTGTCACCCAGCCTGGAGTGCAGTGGTGTGACCATGGCTCCCTGCAGCCTTGACCTCCTGGGTTCAAGTGATCCTCCTCCCTTAGCTTCCCAAGTAGCTGGGACTACAGGCACACACCACCACACCCGGCTAATTTTTTGTATTTTTTGTAAAGACAGGATTTCACCATGTTGCCCAGGCTGGTCTCAAACTCAATGAGCTGAAGTGAACTGCCCATCTCAGCCTCCCAAAGTGCTCAGGATTACAGGCTTGAGCCACGGTGCCCAGCTATGAAAGAGTAATTTTGATTTTCAAGTCTTATTTGAGAAATGCGTTTTGTAGGCTACCGCTGCCATGGATAGTGATTCCTCTGATGGATCTGGGCAAAGTAAATTGAAAACCTTCTGGAAAGGATTCACCATTCTAGATGCCATTAAGAACATTTGTGTTCATGGGAGAAGGTCAAAATATCAACACCAATAGGATTTTGGAAGTAGTTGATTTTGAAAGTAGTAGAACCCTCATGGGTGACTTTGAGAGGTTCCAGACTTCAGTGGAGAAAGTAATTGCTGATGTGGTGGAAATAGCAAGAGAACTAGAATTAGAAGTGGAGCCGGAAGATGTGACTGAATTGCTGCAATCTCATTATAAAACTGTATGGAGGGCCAGGCGCGGTGGCTCACACCTGTAATCCCAGCACTTTGGGAGGCCGAGGCGGGCGGATCACTTGAGGTCAGGAATTTGAGACCAGCCTGGCCAACATGGTAAAACCCCATCTCTACCAAAAATATAAAATGTTAGCCAGGTGTGGTGGCGGGCACCTGTAATCCCAACTACTCAAGAGTCTGAGGCAGGAGAATCTCTTGAGCCTGGGAGATGGAGGTTGCAGTGAGCCGAGATCGTGCCACTGGACTCCAGTCTGGGCAACACACTGAGACTCTCTCAAAAAAACAATAACAATTGAAAAAAAAAAAAAAAAAAAACCCCGTATGGATGCCGGGCACAGTAGCTCATGCCTATAATCCTAGCACTTTGGGAGACCGAGGTGGGTGGATCACTTGAGCCCAGGAGTTCGAAACCAGCCTAGGTAACATGGTGAAATCCCATCTCTACAAAAAAAATACAAAAATTAGCTGGGCGTGGTGGTGCATGCCTGTAGTCCCAGCTACACGGAAGGCTGAGGTGAGAGGATCTCTTGAGCCTGGGAAGCAGAGACTGCAGTGAGCCGAGATAACACCACTGCACTCCAGCCTGGGTGACAGAGGGAGACCCCGGTCTCAAAAAAACACAAAAAACAAAAAACAAAAACAAACAAACAAGGAAAAACTGTATGGATGAGGAGTTGCTTCTTATGGAAGAAGCAAAGAAAGAGGCTTTTTTTGAAGCAGGATCTTGCAGTGGTATGACTATGGCTCACTGCAGCCTTGACCTCTTGGGTTCAAGTGATTCTCCTGCCTTAGCCTCCCAAGTAGCTGGGACGACAGGCGCACCACCATCATTCCTGGCTAATTTTTTATTTTTCATACAGACAGGGTCTCACTATGTTTCCCAGGCTACTCTCAAACTCTTGGGCTCAAGCAATCCTCCCGTCCAGCCTCCCAAAGTGCTGGGATAACAGGCATGAGCCACTCCGCCTGGCCAAAAGTGGCTTCTTGAGATGAAATCTCCTCCCAGGAAGACGCTTGAACACTGTTGAAACGACAACGGATTTCTAATATGACATCAATTTAGTTGATAAAGCCGTGACGGGGTTTGAGAGGATTGACTTCAATTTTGGAACGAGGTTGTACTGTGGATAAAATGCTATCAGACAGCATTGCGTGTGAGAGAGAAATCTTTCACGAAACGAAGAGTTCATCAACGTGGCAGACATTATTGTTGTCTGAGTTTAAGAAATTGCCACAGCCACCCCAGCCTTCAGCAGCCACCACCCTGATCCGTCAGCAGCCGTCAACAAGGCAAGACCCCCCAGCAGGAAAAAGACTGGGACTCGCTGAGGATTGAAATGATCATTAGCATCTTTTAGCAATGAAGTATTTTTCCTCAAGGTAAGTACACTGTGTTATTAGACATAATGTTATTTCACACTTAATAGATTACAGTATAGTGAAAACAATTCTTTTCTGAGACAAGGTGTCTCTCCGTCATCCAGGATGGAGTGCATTGGTGCAATCCTAGCTGACTGTAGCCTCGAACTCCTGGGCTCAAGCGATCTTCCTGCCTCAGCCTCCTGAGTAGCTAGGACTGTAGGCGTGGACCACCACACCTGGCTAAGTTTTCCATGTTTTGTAGAGATGGGGTTCCACTATGTTGCCTAGACTGGTCTTGAACACCTGGCCTGAAGTGATCCTTCCACCTCGGCCTCCCAAATTGTTGGGATTACAACCGTGAGCCACCACACGCAGCCAGCATACCTTTTATATGCTCTGGGAAACAAAAAAAAATTGTGTGACTCACTTTATTACAGTATTTGCTTTCTTGTGGTCATCCGGAACAGAACCTGCAATGTCTCTGAAGGATGACTGTACAGAGACATATAGCAGTGATTTCACACTCATGAACGAGGTTGAGTAATTGTTGTGCAGCTGTCTTTTTCATAGTAAAATTTCTTTATCGGGGGTAGAGATCTACCTGGCTCTTCTTCCCAGCTGTATAGTTTTTCTTTCTTTTCTTTTCTTTTTCTTTTTTTGAGACAGAGTCCTGCTCTGTCAGCAGGCTGGAGTGCAGTGGTGCAATCTCAGCTCACTGCAACCTCCGCCTCCTGGCTTCAAGTGATTCTCCTGCCTCAGCCTTCTCAGTAGCTGGGACTACAGGCACCCACCACCACGCCCGGTATTTTTTTGTATTTTTAGTAGAGACAGGGTTTCTCCATGTTGCCCAGGATGGTCTCGATCTCTTGATCTCGTGATCCACCCACCTCGGCCTCTTGAAGTGCTGGGATTACAGGCGTAAGCCCCCGCTCCCAGCCCAGTTTTCTTATACAAACATGTTACAAGCCAGGCGCAGTGGCTCATGCCTGTAATCCCAGCACTTTGGGAGGCCGAGGCAGGCAGATCACCTGAGGTCAGGAGTTTGAGCCTGGCCAACATGGCAAAACCCCGTCTCTACTAAAAATGCAAATATTATCTGGACATGGTGGCTCATGCCTGTAATCCCAGCTACTAGCGGGGCTGAGGCAGGAGGATCACTTGAACCTGAGAGGCAGAGGTTGCTGTGAGCCAAGATCGTGACATTGCACTCCAGCCTAGGCGACAAGAGCAAAACTCTGTCTCAAAAAACAAAAGAAAAGAAAACAGGTCATAGTGAAATCAGGACTTATTTTCCCTAATCATGAAGCTCTCTCTTAAAGATAAAATCAAGTGGCAAAATTTCTTTTCTGCATCACAAATAACGGTGCACCTAGTATTGGTGTTTTGTGCACATAGAAATGATGTTGTGGGGGCTGGGCATGGTGGTTCACGCCTGTAATCCTAGCACTTTGGGAGGCCGAGGCAGCTGGATCACAAGGTCAGGAGTTCGAGACCAGCCTGGCCAATATGGTGAAATCCCATCCCTACTAAAAATACAAAAATTAGAGCCAGGCATGGTGGCGCATGCCTGTGGTCCCAGCTGCTTGGGAGGCTGAGGTAGAGGAGTCGCTTGAACCTGGGAGGCTGAGGTTGCAGTGAGCCAAGATTGTGCCATTGCAGTCCAGCCTGGGCAACAGCACGAGACTCCGTCTCAAAAAAAAAAAAGATGTTGTGGGCCAGGCATGGTGGCTCACACCTGTAATCCCAGCACTTTGGGAGGCCGAGGCAGGCGGATAACCTGAGGTCAGGAGTTCGAGACCAGCCTGGCCAATATGGTGAAATCCTGTCTCTACTAAAAATACAAAAGTTAGCTGGGTGTGGTGGCGGGCACCTGTAATCCCAGCTACTTGGGAGGCTGAGGCAAGAGAATCGCTTGAACCCAGGAGGTGGAGGTCGCAGTGAGCTGAGATCGCACCATTGCACTCCAGCCTGGGGGGACAAGAGCAAGACTTCGTCTCAAAAAAAAAAAAAAAAGAAAGAAAGAAATGATGTTGTGACAGCTCTCCAGAGGAAACTGCTGTTAACAGCTGCTACGTGTCCTTCCAGTCTTTTTTTTTCCAGGCTGGGGCATGTAGATAGAAAAGTATACAAATACATACATACATACAGAGAAATACATCACGGTGTCTGTGTAGTCATGAAAGCAGAATCGTGGTTGGATTTTGATAGGTGTTGCCAAGTTGCCTTCCAAATAGGCCACACCACCATTTCCCCACTTTTCCACACTCTCTTACATTGGCAAGTGTCAATGGTTTTAAATTTTGCCAGCCTAAGTTGGAAGAATGTTCTAATTTGCGGCTTCCTGGTTGCCACGAGGATCAGTCATTTTAGTGCAGTGTATTAACGATTAGCATTACTTGTGCTATGCATTGCCTATTCATGTGATGACCAATTTCTCTTTTTATTTGTCTTATTGATTTGCAATCAATAATCTATAATCACTCTGGAAATTAACCTTTTGACTGTTAAAAATGTTGCAAACATATTTCCCAGGGTAGAACTTTCTTTTCGGCTGAGTTTTCCTAACAATTTTGCTACTTCCTTTTCATTCACCATCACGTTAGCAAACATTAACTATAATGTTATCATCTCACTTCAAGAAAAAAGCACAACAAAACTAAGTTCCTAATTTGCTCTCATTTTAAAATACTAGGTAAGTTCTCATATGTCTGAATATGAAACATTCATGTAAGTTAGCACTTCCTAAAAGCATTTCTTTTTTTTTTTTTTTTTTTTGAGACGGAGCCTCACTCTGTTGCCCAGGCTGGAGTGCAGTGGCGTGATCTCGGCTCACTGCAAGCTCTACCTCCCAGGTTCACACCACTCTCCTGCCTCAGCCTCCCGAGTAGCTGGGACTACAGGCGCCACCACCTCGCCCGGCTAGTTTTTTTGTACTTTTTAGTACAGACAGGGTTTCTCCATGTTAGCCAAGATGGTCTCGATCTCCTGACCTCATGATCTGCCCGCCTCGGCCTCCCAAAGTGCTGGGATTACAGGCGTGAGCCACTGTGCCTGGCCCACTGTCTTTTCATTTGTTTTCTTTTCTTTTCTTTTTTTCTTTTCTTTTCTTTCTTAAGAAAGGATTTCACTCTGTTGCCTAGGCTGGAGTGCCATGGTGCAATCACAGCTCACTGCAACCTCTACCTCCTGGGCTAAGTGATCCTCACACCTCAGCCTCTAGAATAGCTGGGACCACAAGTGTGCACCACCACACCTGGCTATTTTTATTTTTGGTAGAGTCAGGGTCTTGGTGTGTTGCTCAGGTTGGTTTCAGACTGCCAAGCTCAAGCGATCCTCCCACCTCGGTCTCCCAAAGGCATGAGGCACTATGCCCGGCCCTAAGACTGTTCATTCTTGGTCTCTAATGAATGTTCTATGAGTGTTTTTTTTTTTTTTTTTTTGAGACGGAGTCTCGCTCTGTCGCCCAGGCTGGAGTGCAGTGGCCGGATCTCAGCTCACTGCAAGCTCTGCCTCCCGGGTTTACGCCATTCTCCTGCCTCAGCCTCCCGAGTAGGTGGGACTACAGGCGCCCGCCACTGCGCCCAGCTTGTTTTTTGTATTTTTTTAGTAGAGACAGGGTTTCACCATGTTAGCCAGGATGATCTCGATCTCCTGACCTCGTGATCCACCCGTCTCAGCCTCCCAAAGTGCTGGGATTACAGGCGTGAGCCACCGCGCCCGGCCTATGAGTGTATTATATTGACCTGATATACGCAAACTATGATGTGTGGCCTCCTAGTCCTTGCAGGACCACAGTGACATGAGAGGGACAGGAGCTCCTCAGCACCTCTGGTGGCTAAACATTGGAAACGGTTGTTGAAGAAATACGTGGAAACTACCTGCCGTTATGTCTGCCTTCTAACAGGACCTGAGCAAGTGATGGCTGTTATTACTGTGCATGTTAATGTACATTTAATGTTGTATTTCCATGGGAACTTAGTTGTATGACTTTGCCTCCTAAAATTAACAGTACAACTAAGTGGCATCTGAATCTGCACATACATAATTTCCTGCTGACACGCATATACACAATAGAGTACTATTCAGCCATAAAAAAGAATGCGATCCCATCATTCGCAACAACATGGATGGAACTGGAGGTCATTATGTTAATTAGAATAATCCAGGCATAGAAAGACAGACTGCATGTTCTCACTGATTTGTGTAAGCTAAAAATTAAAATGATTGAGCTCATGGAGCTAGAGAATAGAATGCTGGTTACCAGGCTGGGTGCAGTGGCTTATGCCTGTAATCCCCACACTTTGGGAAGCCAAGGTGGGCAGATTGCTTGAGCCACATGGGGGCAACATGGCAAAACCCCATCTCTACCAAAAAACAGCAACAACGATGAAAATTACCCGAGTGTAGTGGTGCACATCTATATTCCCAGCTACTCAGGAGGCTGAGGTGGGAGGATTAACTTGAGCCCAGGAAGTTGAGGCTGTAGTGAGCTGAGATGGTGCCACTGTACTTCAGCCCGGGCAACAGAGCAAGACTGTGTCTCAAAAAAAAAAAAAAAAAAGAAAGAAATAGAAATAAAAATAAATAAAAATAATAAAAATAGTATAATTGGATTGTCTGTAACACAAAGAAAGGATAAATGCTTGAGGTGATGGATACCCCATTTGCCCTGATGTGATCATTATGCATTGCATATCTGTATCAAAATATCTTGGCTGGGCCCAGTGGCTCACGCCTGTAATCCCAGCACTTTGGGAGGCCGAGGTGGTGGATCACCTGAGGTCTGGAGTTCGAGACCAGCCTGGCCAACATGGTGAAACCCTGTCTCTACTAAAAATACAAAAATTAGCTGGGTGTGGTGGCGGGTGCCTGTAATCCCAGCTACTCAGGAGGCTGAGGCAGGATAATTGCTTGAACCCAGGATGTGGAGGTTGCAGTGAGCCAAGATCGTGCCATTGCACTCCAGCCTGGGCAACAAGAGTGAAACTCCATCTCAAAAAAAACAAAAACAGAAAACTCATGTACCCCATACTACGTACCCACAAATATTAAAAACAAAATTTCCTGCTGAGTTTCCTGAAATGTCCAGGCTGAGATGTTGGCAGTTGATAGATAAGAACAGCTTCCATAAGACTAAAATTGCCATTAGCTTAATTTTTTTAAGGCCACTCAGGAAGACCGTATTTGGCACCACTGTCTTGGCACCACCGTCACCAGCAATAAGCTTAATGTGAGGACATGGCAGCTGTAACTGCAGATGATTTCCTTGAAGGCAAATTGTGAACAGCATTTCTTGGAAAGTTGGCTTTCCAGAGCAACGTGGAAAGCTCCAGCTGACACATGCAGAAGGGTCAGGAGCCGTGGAGAGCCGCTCTTTGCAGCTGCCCGCTGACCATGCCAGTCAGATCCTGCCTGTCATCTTGGCCATCACAGTCGGAGCCACGAGTGGGTCTAGTGGATGAAGCTGCCGACTGTAAGACCGTGGCCCTCCCGCATCCTCACCGCTGTGCTTACAGCTTGCTGAGCTGTCCTGTGTGTGCAGCTCCTCGGGTGCCCAGATGGCGGCTTCACGTAGGTGATTTAATCTTACAACTCACCTGTTGGACAGTCGTGAATCTGATGAGAAGGCTGAAGCTCAGAGTGGTTACGTGACCTGCTTGGTCAGTGGTGGAGTGTAAATGCAAACCCCCAGTCTGTGCCCTTCTCTCCTGGCACCATTCTGCTCTTCCCTGTACACTGATGATTCTTTCCCTGCCCAGTGTGCTCCTTGGCACATTCATCTGGCCTTGCTTCTTTTTTTTTTTTTTTTTTTTTTTTTGAGACAGAGTCTCGCCCTGTTGCTTAGGCTGCGGTGCAGTGATGCGATCTCGGCTCACCACAACCTCCAGGTTCGAGCGATTCTCCTGCCTTAGCCTCTCGAGTAGCTGGGATTACAGGCATGTCCCACCATGCCCGGCTAATTTTTGTATTTTTAGTAGAGACGGGGTTTCACCATGTTGGTCAGGCTAGTCTTGAAATCCTGACCTCGTGATCTGCCTGCCTCGGCCTCCCAAAGTGCTGGGATTACAGACTTGACCCACCGCGCCTTGCCTATGTATGTATATTTTAAGAGACAGGATCTTGCTCTGTCATTCAGGCTGGAGTGCAGTGATACAATCATGGCTCACTGCAGCCTCGAACACCTAGGTTCAAATGATCCTCCCACCTCAGCCTCCTGATTAGCTGAGACTACAGGTACACACCACCACACCTGGCTTTTAAAAAGTTTTTGTGAGGCCAGGCACAGTAGTTCACACCTGTATTCCCAGTACTTTGGGAGGCCAAGGCGGGCAGATCACCTGAGGTCAGGAGTTCGAGACCAGTCTGGCCAATATGGTGAAACCCTGTCTCCACTAAAAATACAAAAAAAAAAAAAAAAAAATTACCTGGGTGTGATGGTGCGTACCTGTAGTCCTAGCTACTCAGGAGGCTGAGGCATGAGAATCACTTGAACCTGGGTGGCAGAGGTTGCAGTGAGCCGAGATTGCGCCACTGCACTCCAGCCTGGGCGATAGAGTGAGACTCCATCTAAAAAACATAAGTAAATAAATTTTTAAAAAGTTTTTGTTTCTCACCATGTTACCCAGGCTGGTCTGGAGCTCCTGGGCTCCAGTGATCCTCCTGCCTCAGCCTCCCAAAGGGCTGGGGATTACAGGTGGAAGACACCATGCCCAGCCTGGATATTGTTTATTTTGTGAGTAGTAACTACATACATAACAGAGCACAAATCCTAAGTATACCACCCAGTGGATTGTCACCAAGTGAACACACCTGTGTAATCACACCCAGCTCAAGAAACAGATCAAGAAACAGAACATTACCAACATTCCAGAAGCTCCCAGCCATGAGTCCCAGCTGCCACCCCAAGGATAGCCACATACCTGGCCCTTAACATCATAGATTTGATTCAACTGGTTTTTGAACTTTATGTAAAGGTACAGCGTGTCTACCTCTTTTGTTCAACATTACGTAAAATTCATCCATATTGTACATGTCGTTCTATACTTTTGTCTGACCACCCTCCAGAGACAGGGTCTCCCTGTGTTGCCCAGGCTGGTCTTGAACTCATGTGCTCAAGTGATCCTCCTGCCTTAGTTTCCCAAAGTGCTGTGATTATAGGTGTGAGCCACCACACCCAGCCCATTCTCATTGCTTTTGTCGCACGTGTGAATATGCCACAAACAATCTATCTATTCCACTGTTGATGGGCATTTGGGTTATGAGAGACAGGCATTTATCCTGATGTTAAGAAGAAACCTGACACCCAAAAAGATTTGAGCACTTTGGCCAAGGACCCAGAGTAACGATTTGAATCCAGCTCTTCACATCATACCACAGCATCTGCCATTACCTCCTAGATGAATTCAGAAAGTGCATGGAGCTAAAACTTTTGGCCGGGCATGGTGGCTCACGCCTGTAATCAGTCTCAGCACTTTGAGAGGCTGGGGTGGGTGCGTCACTTGAGGTCAGGAGTTTGAGACCAGCCTGGCCAACATGGTAAAACCCCATCTCCACTAAAAATACCAAAAAAAAAAAAAAAGAAAGAAAATAGCTGAGCCTGGTGGTGTGTGCCTCTAATCCCGGCTACTCGGGAGGCTGACGCACGAGAATCGCTTGAACCTGGGTGGCAGAGGTTGCAGTGAGCTGAGATCACACCACTGCACTCCAGCCTGGGTGACAGAGGGAGACCCTGTCTCAAAAAAAACAAAACAAAATAAAACAAAACAAAAACTCTCTTTGCCTTTCAGACACTCAGATTAGGCGGAAAGCAGAGGAGGAGTTTCTGTTAAACCAACTCTACATGTTATATGTAGACTCCAGCAATGATTTCAAGCCTCTGGATGCCATCAGGTAAATCTGTGCCCTGCGGGACTTTTTTTTTTCTGTTATACTTTAAGTTGTAGGGTACATGTGCACAACGTGCAGTTTTGTTACATATGTATACTTGTGCCATGTTGGTGTGCTGCACCCATCAACTCGTCAGCACCCATCAACTCGTCATTTACAACAGTTATAAATCCCAATGCAATCCCTCCCCCCTCCCCCATCCCCATAATAGGCCCCGGTGTGTGATGCTACCCTTCCCATGTCCAAGTGATCTCATTGTTCAATTCCGACCTATGAGTGAGAACATGCGGTGTTTGGTTTTCTGTTCCTGCGATAGTTTGCTGAGAATGATGGTTTCCAGCTGCACCCATGTCCCTACAAAGGACATAAACTCATCCTTTTTTATGGCTGCATAGTATTCCATGGTGTATATGTGCCACCTTTTCTTAATCCAGTCTGTCACTGATGGACATTTGGGTTGATTCCAAGTCTTTGCTATTGTGAATAGTGCTGCAATGAACATACGTGTGCATGTGTCTTTATAGCAGCATGATTTATAATCCTTTGGGTATATACCCAGTAATGGGATGGCTGGGTCAAACGGTATTTCTAGTTCTAGATCCTTGAGGAATCGCCACACTGTTTTCCACAATGGTTGAACTAGTTTACAATCCCACCAACAGTGTAAAAGTGTTCCTGTCCTGCTGGACTTTTGTGGAGCTGACAGCCTTCCAACATCACCGCCTATTCTGGCAGCTTAGGGACAGCTCACTGCCTGGCGTACTGCGGCTCTTTTCCCCACGCGAACCACCCACAGTGATGGGCATCAGACTCCATAGCGTTAAGGATATGGGCCCTAATAAGACTTCCTCACTGCAGACGCCACCCACAAGCGGGGTCCCCAGGACATCTGCACTTCTGACAGACTGGGTACAAATCTGGGAGATACCCAGGATCCCCATCAGGCTTGATAGTTCACTAAAATGACTCACAGAGCTCAGGAAAGCACTACACATACAATTACAGTTTAATTACAAAGGATACAACCAGAACAGCCAAGTAACGAGCCACGTGGGGAGAGGCCTGGGACTCCCGGATGTGGAGCTTCCCGGCTCTCTCCCTGCGGACTCAGAACACACTGCCCTCCTGGCACACGGACGTGCTAACCAGCTTGGAAGTTCCACCAAGCTTGGGGTTGGACCGTGTAGGCATGACTGAACGATGGCCACCTGATTGCACATGCTCTGCAGCCCCCTCGCCTCTGCGGAGTTCCAGCTGGCTCAAACCCCAGCCCTCCAATCACATGAGTGGTCTTTCTAGGACCGGCCCCATCCTGAATCATCTGCCTTCAGCAGACACTCAGGTCGTTTCAAAGGGGCCCACGAATAACAAAGACATTCCTATTACCGAGAAAATTCTGAAGATTTAGAGACCCCCTCCCACAAACAAGGGATAGCAAATTGCTTTTTGTTTTTGAGACAGTTTCGCTCTGTTACCAGGCTGGAGTGCAGTGGCGCGATCTCAGCTCACCACAAACTCCAGCTCCCCGGTTTGAGTGATTCTCCTGCCTCAGCCTCCCAAGTGGCTAGGATTACAGGCACGCGCCACCACGCTCAGCTAATTTTTTTGTATTTTTAGTAGAGACGGGGTTTCACCATGTTGGCCAGGATGGTCTCGATCTCCTGACCATGTGATCTGCCCGCCTCGGCCTCCGAAAGTGCTGGGATTACAGGTTTGAGCCACCGCGCCTGGCCGGCAAATTGTTTATTATACAATGTTACGTCTCATAGGGTTTGTCCTATCATGGGACCACCCTGCTGTCATTGTTTTCTAGCGGCAGTACCTGAGCCTCACTCGGTGGGTGTGGGTCATGCTTGTTGCTCTTGACTGACCTGCCTCCCCACCCAAATTCACACATGGAATTCCCAGCCCTAGTACCCCACTGCGTGACTGTGTTTGGAGACGGGGCTCTAAAGAGATAAGTAAGGTAAAATGAGATCATGTGAGTGGGTCTTAGTCCAGTGTGGCTGTGGCCTTGTCAGCAGGGGCGATTAGGACACAGACACCACACAGATCCAAGGGTGACCGTGTGAGGAACAGCAAGAAGGCGCCTGCTGCAAACCAAGGGCAGAGGCGCTGGGAGAAACCAACCTGCTGGCACTTTACTCTTTTACTTCCAGTCTCAGCGCAGTAAAAAAACAAATTTCTGCTGGTTAAACCACAGTAGCAAACGAATACGCCTGTTTGATCCAACATCGGTGTTTTCCTGTCAGCTTGCCTAACATTTGCCAGATGCTGTGAGCCCAGAACCGGGTGCCTAGGAACACCAGCTCAGCCTTGGTTCAGGAGTGCTGCCCTCCCACGGGGCCATGAGTTGGATCCCATTTCTCACGTTCCCCTGTTTTACCTCCACTTTCACTGGGCTTCTTTGTTTTACATTTTTTCACTGTCTTTAGATAGCTACTCACCCCAATTAGTTTGACCATCCCATAATTTCTTTCTTTTTTTTTTTTTTTTTTTGAGACAGGGTCTCACTCTGTCACCCAGGCTGGAGTGCAGCAGCGCAATCTTGGCGCACTGCAACCTCCGCCTCCCGAGTTCAAGTGATTCTCCTGCCTCAGCCTCCCGAGTAGCTGGGATTACAGGCACACGCCACCCCCCCAGCTAATTTTTGTAATTTTTTTTTAGAGATGGGGTTTCACCATGTTGTCCAGGCTGGCCTTGAACTCCTGACCTCAGGTGATCCGCCTGCCTCGGCCTCCCAAAGTGCTGGGATTACAGGTGTGAGCCACCGCACCTGGCCCCCACAATTTATTTCTAAGTGAAAGGAGCAAGTGGGGGTTGTTGCCATCACATGCCCTTGGCTTGTGCATGCACTGTCACATCCCCTGCCTCCAACTTACCTCCAGAGTCCGGAACCCAGAGCGCCCTGCTCCTCCTTCCAGAGCGCTGCAGGCTCTGGGCCCTTCCCACTCTGGCAGGAAGACAGGTTCTCACACAGGCATAGCATCTCTTCCTAGAGCACTTCTTTTTGTTTTTAGAGACGGGGTCTCAGTCTCCTCCCCAGGCTGGAGTGCAGTGGCGCAGTGCATACCAGGCTGGAGTGCGTAGCTCACTGCGGCCTCGAACTCCTGGGCTCCAGCCCTCCTCCCGAGTAGCTGGGACTACAGGCGCACGCCATCACGCCTGGCTAGTTTTAAAATTTTTTTGGAGAGATGAGGTCTCATTATTTTGCCCAGGCTGGTCTTAAACTTCTGGTCTCAAGTGATCCTCCTGCCTTGGTCTCCCAAAGTGCTGGGATTACAGATGTGAGCCATCACATCCGGCAGAGCCCCTCTTTTAACTTCTTTCTTTTTTAAACTCTTATAAATGTATACGGCCTATTATAGGAGTTGAGAGGACAAATGAGTCTCTTAAAAGCTGACGCAGGGATAAACACAAGTAATATTTTATCATCACTCATAGCGACAGAGCTGCTGTTGCTTGTTATGTGTGCAGCCAGTACTGTTGTGATGTTTTGTCTCTATTACCATCTGTACCCATTTATCAGGTTCGAATACTGAGACTCACTGTGAGAAACTGACTTGCCCCAAGTCATACAACTAATAAAATGGCAGAGATGGGAGTTTGACTTGGGGTCTCCACAAAGCCCTTGTTCATAGCCATTATTCTGTTTCCTTCTGTCTCTTTAAAATGTGTATATGGCCAGGCACGGTGGCTTACACCTGTAATCCCAGCACTTTGGGAGGCCAAAGCAGCCCGATCGCTTGAGCCCAGGAATTCAAGACCAGCCTGGGCAACATAGCGAAACTCCATCTTTAGAAAAAATTTTAAAAATAGCCAGGTGTGGTGGTGCATGCCTGTGGTCCCAGCTACTCGAGAGGCTGAGATGGGAGGATCACTTGAACCTTGGGTTGCAGTGAGCCAAGATTGGCCACTTCAGCCTGGGAGACACAGTCAGATCCTGTCTTTAAAAAAATAAATAAAGCCTGGGCACGGTGGCTCACACCTGTCATCCCAGCATTTTGGGAGCCCAAGGTGGGTGAATCACCTGAGGTTGGGAGTTTGAGACCAGCCTGACCAACATGGAGAAACCCCATCTCTACTAAAAATATAAAATTAGCCAGGTTTGGTGGCGCGTGCCTGTAATCTCAGCTACTCAGGAGGCTGAGGCAGGAGAATCGCTTGAACCCAGGAGGTGGAGGTTGTGGTGAGTCGACATGGTGCCATCGCACTCCAGCCTGGGCAACAAGAGTGAAACTCCGTCTCAGTAAATAAATAAATAAATAAATAATAAAGTGTATATATGCCTTTTTTTCTTTTTTCTTTACTTTTCTTTTTTGAGAAAGTCTTGCTCTGTCGCCCAGGCTGGAGTGCAAAGAAAGGCATGATCTCAGCTCACTGCAACCTCCACCTCCCAGGTTCAAGCGATTCTCCTACCTCAGCCTCTCAAGTAGCTGGGATTACAGGTGCCGGCCACCACGCACAGCTAAGTATTATTAGTAGAGACGGGGTTTCACCATGTTGGCCAGGCTGGTCTTGAACTCCTGACCTTGTGATCCACTCGCCTCGGCCTCCGAAAGTGCTGGGATTGCAGGTGTGAGCCACCGTGCCCAGCCTACTCTTAGGTGTTCATATTGGGAGTCCGCAGATTATTTTTGAAAAGAGGGTTTTGCTGCTTAGGAGTTAAAAACCCTAAATTTAATCCAATTCCTTTATTCTACAAATGAGGAGACTGAGACCAGAGCTGGAAAGAGTCTTATTTGAAGGCAAAGCAGCAAAGCTCAGGCACAAATCCAGGCCTCCTGACGTGAAGGCCAGAGCCGTCTGTGCCAGAGCTGACATTTCCCAGGAGTGCTGGAAGCAAGGCTTCCAGAGAATGACCAGCATCGGCAAACCCTGAGGATACGTTCTAAACACAGCACTGGGGAAATTCAGTGGGAGTGCAGCACTGGAGAGTCACGAGTCTAGAATGAGGGTCTCTTCTCTGCAGATAACAGTGGCCATTTTCATTTCCAAAGCTGTCTTGGCCATCGTGGGCTGCAAAAACAAAATCCTGCAGACTGGATGGTGAAACAACAGGCATTCGTTTCTTGCGGTTCTGGAGGCCGGCAATCCAAGATCAGGGCGCTGGCCAATTCGCCTCTGCTGAGAACCCTCTTCAGCTGAGGACCCTCCAGGGCGCTGGCCAACTCGCCTCTGCTGAGGACCCTCTTCCTGGCTTGCTGGTGTCCTCACAGGGCAGGACTGGAGTGGGGATATCTCCCCTCCTCTTCCTTTTTTTTTTTTTTTTTTTTTTTTTGAGGTGGAATTTCACTGTCACCCAGGTTGGAGTGCAGTGGTTCAACCTCGGCTCACTGCAACGTCCACGTCCCCAGTTCAAGCGATTCTCCTGCGTTCAAGCGATTCTCCTGCGTTCAAGCGATTCTCCTGCCTCAGTCTCCCGAGTAGCTAGGATTACAGGTGTGAGCCACCACAGCCAGCTAAATTTGTATTTTTAGTAGAGACAGGGTTTCGCCCTATTGGCCAGGCTGGTCTTGAACTCCTGACCTCGTGATCCACCCACCTCAGCCTCCCAAAGTGCTGGTATTACAGGCGTGAGCCACTGCGCCTGGCCACTCCTTCCTCTTCTTATAAGGCTACAGTCCTGTCAGATTAGAGCTCCACCCTGATGGCCTCATTTAACCTTAATTACCTCCTGAAGATCCTACCTGCAGACACAGTTGCATAGGTTCTAGGGCTTTAACCGGCAGATTGTGTGGTGCTGGGGAGACACAATTCAGTCCATAACAGCAGCTCACACTTCTCAAACCTTGGTGGCTTTAGAATTCCCTGGACAGGACAGGCGCAGTGGCTCATGCCTGTAATTCCAGCACCTTGGGAGGCCAAGGCGGGTGGATCGCTTGAGCCCAGGAGCTCAAGACCAGCCTGGGCAACATAGTGAGACCCTGTGCCTATAAAAAATTATATATATATGTGTGTGTATATATGTGTGTGTGTATATATATACATGTTTTTGCCATGTGCAGTGGCTCAAGCCTGTAATCCCAGCACTTTGGGAGGCTGAGGCGAGTGGATCACTTGAGGTCAGGAGTTCAAGACCAACCTGGCCAACATGGTGAAACTCCGTCTCTACCAAAAACACAAAAAAATTAGCTGGGCCTAGTGGCCGGCGCCTGTAATCCCAGCTACTCAGGAGACTGAGGCAGGAGAATTGCTTGAACCCAGGAGGCGGAGATTGCAGTGAACCAAGATCGTGCCACTGCACTCCAGCCTGGGTGATAGAGCAAGCCTCCATCTCAAAATAATAATAATAATAATAATAATAATGCAGGAAAGAATGATGATTCCACATTGTTTTGAGCTCATAATCCTTGGCTGCAAGGATTAATAGTAGGGTGGCACCAGTCCAAGGTCACACAGGCAGTTGCTGCCTAGATGTCCCTACAGAAGCATCTTTTGTGTAAGATTGCAACAGTCTTTGTGCAATGCTGTGGTTTTTGCAGTCTTTTTTCTCACAAAAAAAAAAAAAAAAAAAAAAGAGATGAGGTCTCATCATGTTGTCCAGGCTGGTCTCATACTCTAGGCTTCAAGTGGTCCTCCCACTTCGGCTTCTCAAAGTGCTGGGATTACAGGGGTTAGCCACCGCACCCAACCTTGCAGAGTCAGTTGTGACAGTTTTTGTTATCAGGCAGACAAGCTTGAATCCTCTCTTCGTAGCCTTCTCTGATTCTACGTGTCAGGGTTTTCTAAAACACAGATGACTTCATTTTTATCCTGACAACTTTCACACAATAAATAAATAAATAAATAAATAAATAAATAAAATAAAATCAGTATTAATAAAAGAAAACATAAAGTATCCATTTGTATAACCTTCTTTAGAAAGCCTTTTGATTAATGGCCAGGTGCGGTGCCTCATGCCTATAATCCCAGCACTTTGGGAGGCCGAGGCAGGCAGATGACCTGAGGTCAGGAGTTTGAGACCAACCTGGCCAACATGGTGAAACCCCATCTCTACTAAAAATACAAAACTTAGCCCGGTGTGGTGGCAGGCGCCTATACTCCCAGCTACTCAGGAGGCTGAGGCAGGAGAATCACTTGAACCCAGGAGGCAGAGGTTGCAGTGAGCTGAGATCATGCCACTACACTCCAGCATGGCTAACAGAGCGAGACTCCATTTCAAAAACAAAGCCTTTTGAATTAATGCATGAATGAACAAGCAGATGCTCAAACACGTCTTCAATCTCGCCTCTTTTACTGTAATAAAGGAATTCAAGGGGGGTATTTATCTATCTATTTTGAAGCAGGGTCTCGCTTTGCCTCGTAAGCTGGAATGCAGTGGTGCAATCATAGTTCATTGCAGCCTGGAACTCCCAGGCTCAAGCAAATCTCCCACCTCGGCATCCCCCGGTAGCTGAGACTACAGGTGCACACCACCACACCTACATTTTCTGTAGAGATAAGGTCTCCCTGTGTTGCCTACGCTGGTCTCAAACTCCTGGGCTCAAGCTATCCTCCTGCCTCAGCCTCCGAAAGTGCTGGGATTACAGGCCTGTGCCACAGCACTAGCCAGGGCATTTATTTTTTTAGAATCGTTTCTTTTACAATTATGTGACAAGGTGTTTAATTAGGATATCTTGGGACAGTTCCCTCCCCCTGCTAAGGTTCCTGAAATAGCTCAAGAAAAGTGTCGCTTTGTAACAAGAATTTGAGGAGTAATTGTCTGCTAAAGTAGTTGAAGTCTATGGGACTTAAGTATAAAATCCAATGATACAGCTTGTTATAATACAGAAGTTTTATGGGTGTCAAGGAGGAAAAACTTTTCCTTTCCTCTTAGGTTCAGTGTCTGCAGGCCTGTGAATTCAAATAACAAAAGGCAGATTAACAGGAGAACAGGCACATAATTTTGGTTTTGTTTTTTTGTTTTGTTTTTTGTTTTTGAGATGGAGTCTTACCCTGTCGCCAGGATGGAGTGCAGTGGCGCGATCTCAGGTCACTGCAACCTCTGCCTCACGGGTTCATGCGATTCTCCTGCCTCAGCCTCCCGAGTAGCTGGAATTACAGGCGCCTGCCACCACGTCTGGCTTATTTTTTGTATTTTACTAGAGATGGGGTTTCGCCATGTTGGCCAGGCTGGTCTCGAACTCCTGACCTCAGGTGATCCACCTGCCTCGGCCTCCAAAGTGCTGGGATTACAAGCATGAGCCACCGCGCTCAGTGGCACATAGTGTTTATTATTATGTGTAGGGGAAGTAACGGAAGTGAAACTCAAAGACGTGGTTATACTGGAGACTTTATACCCTTTTAACAGAGGAAAGAGGATTCGGGCTTCAAGGGATGATGATAAACTGTGGGAAAGTGACCAGGAAATAGATAGGGGAAGTGAACGGCTATTTTAATAAGGTCTGTTTATTTACACTCATCTTGATGTCGACTTCCTGCCCTCAATGATAACAGTTGCTCTGCTCTCCCTGGTACAAAGACGGGGCTGGATGGCCCCACAATTTATATAGCTGCTCCTACCTGACACCGAAGCAAGCTTCATTTCTTTTGTTTTTTGCCAAGGTTTTTTTTTTTTTTTTTCACTTTTTATTTCGAAATAATTACGGATTCACTGAACGTTGCAAAGAAACAGCATTTTCAGTTGGTCCCGTGGACCAATCCACTTCCTCCCATTGGCTGTATTTTCTATAACTGTATCAAAAGCCGGAAATTGACACTGGCAGAAAGAGTGTGTATAGTTCAATGTCATTTCATCACATAGGTAGATCAGGGTGACCACAACCGCTGTCAAAGATCCCCCTTGAGCAATGCCTTTATAGTCACACCTACACCCTCTTCTCCCTCCCATCCCTAATTCCTGGCAGCCACTAATCTGTTCTCCATTAATTCTGTCCTTTCAAGAATGTTATATAAAGGGAGTTACACCCTCTGGGTCAAGATGGGCTTTTTCACTGAGCATAAAGCCCTCGAGATCCATCCAAGTTGTTGGGTTTATCAAGAGTTTATTCCCTTTTGTTGCTGAGTAGTATTTCATGGTGTGGATGTACCAGCTTGTTTAACCGCTCACCTGTTGAAGGACATCTGGGCTCTTTCCAGTTTTCCGCTATTGCAAATAAAGCTGGCCGGGCGCAGTGGTTCAAGCCTGTAATCCCAGCACTTTGGGAGGCCAAGACGGGCGGATCACTAGGTCAAGAGATGGAGACTATCCTGGCTAACATGGTGAAACCCCGTCTCTACTACAAAAATACAAAAAAACTAGCCAGGCGAGGTGGCAGGCACCTGTAGTCCCAGCTACTCGGGAGGCTGAGGCAGGAGAATGGCGTGAACCTGGGAGGCAGAGCTTGCAGTGAGCTGAGATCCGGCCACTGCACTCCAGCCCGGGCGACAGAGCGAGACTCCGTCTCAAAAAAAAAAAAAAAAAAAGACACTATATTGTAGATATGTGTCCTTTATCAGTATTTTCTCTGTCTGTAGCCTGCATTTTTGTCCTCTTTGAGGGAATTTCACAGAGCAAAAGTTTTGATGAGGTCCCACTTATTTTTTTTTCTTTTGTGAATTGTGCTTTCGGCATTATGTCTAAGAACTATTCACTAGGTTACAGGTCCTGAAAACTTCCTACTACGTTTTTTTTTCTAAAAGTTTCATAGTTTTATTTTTTACATTTACAGCTACAATCCATTTTGAATTTTTTTTTTTTTTTTTTTTTTTGAGACGGAGTCTCACTCTGTCACCAGGCTGGAGTGCAGTGGCACTATCTTGGCTCACTGCAACCTCTGCCTCCTGGGTTCAAGTGATTCTCCTGCATCAGCCTCCCGAGTAGCTGGGACTAAAGGTGTGCACCACCACGCCTGGCTAATTTTTGTATTTTTAGTAGAGACGGGGTTTCACCATGTTGGCGAGGCTGGTCTCGATCTCTTGACCTTGTGATCTGCCCACCTTGGCCTTCCAAAGTACTGGGATTACAGGCATGAGCCACTGCACCCAGCCCATTTTGAATTATTATAGAAAGTGTGAGGTTTAGGCCAGAGTTTTTTTTTCCCCCTATGGATTTCTAACTACTTCAGCATCATTTGTTGAAAAGACTCTCTTTTTGGTGGGGTGCAGTGACTCACGCTTGTAATCCCAGCACTTTGGGAGGCTGAGGTGGGCAGATCACATAAGGTTGGGAGTTTGACGCCAGCTTGGCCAACACGGTGAAACCCCATCTCTACTAAAAATACAAAAATCAGCCAGGCGTGGTGGCGGTGCCTGTAATCCCAGCTACTCGGGAGGCTGGGGCAGGAGCATCACTTGAACCTGGGAGGCAGAGGTTGCAGTGAGCTAAGATGGCACCACTGCCCTCCAACCTGGGCAACAAGAGCGAAACTCCGTCTCAAAAACAAAAAAAGAAAAGAAAAGAAAAGAATCTCTTTTAGGCCGGGTGCAGTGGCTCACGCCTGTAATCCCAGCATTTTGGGAGGCTGAGGCGGGCGGATCACGAGGTCAGGAGATTGAGACCATCCTGGCTAACATGGTGAAACCCCATCTCTACTAAAAATACAAAAAATTAGTCGGCCTTGGTGGCACGCGCCTCTAGTCCCAGCTACACGAAAGGCTGAGGCAAGAGAATCGCTTGAACCCGGGAGGCGGAGGTTACAGTGAGCTGAGATCACGCCACTGCACTCTAGCCTGGGCAACACAGTGAGACTCTGTCTCAAAAAAAAAGAAGAATCTCTTTTCGACATTGAACAGTTTTTGCACCTTTATCAAAAAACAATTGGTGGCTCGGCCGGGCGCGGTGGCTCAAGCCTGTAATCCTAGCACTCTGGGAGGCCGAGACAGGCGGATCACGAGGTCAGGAGATCGAGACCATCCTGGCTAACACGGTGAAACCCCGTCTCTACTAAAAATACAAAAAAAACTAGCCGGGCGAGGTGGCGGGCGCCTGTAGTCCCAGCTACTCGGGAGGCTGAGGCAGGAGAATGGCGTAAACCCGGGAGGCGGAGCTTGCAGTGAGCAGAGATTCGGCCACTGCACTCCAGCCTGGGTGACAGAGCGAGACTCTGTCTCAAAAAAAAAAAAAAAAAAAAAAAAAACAATTGGTGGCTGGGCACGGTGGCTCATGCCTGTAATCCCAGCACTTTGGAGGCCAAGGCAGGCAGATCACCTGAGGTCAGGAGTTCGAGACCAGCCTGGCCAACATGGCGAAACTCCGTCTCTACTAAAAATAGAAAAAGTAGCTGGGTGTGGTGGCGCACAGCTACTTGGGTGGTTGAGGCAGGACAATCACTGGAACCCAGCAGGTGTAGGTTGCAGCGAGCAGAGATCACACCACTGCACTCTAGCCTGGGTGACAGAGGGAGACTCCGTCTCAATACAAACAAACTACCTCCTACCCCGTACTCCCCCACAAAAAAACCAATAGGCTGCACTAACATGGACTGTCTCTGAGCTCTCTATTCTGTGATCTCTGTCTGTGTCTGTCCCTCAGCCGGTGCCACACGGTCTTGCCCGCTATAGCTACAGAGTGAGCCTTAGTATCAGGTAGAGTGAGTCCTCCCACTGTCCGTTTTGTTTTGTTTTGTTTTTCCAAAATTGTTTTAGCTATTATAGTTTCCATTTCATTCCACAGCAATTTTAGAATAGCTGTTCTTTCTTTCTTTTCTTTTCTTTTTTTTTTTTGAGATGGAGTTTCGCTCTTTTTGCCCAGGCTGAAGTGCAATGGCATGATCTCGGCTCACCGCAACCTCCGCCTCCTGGGTTCAAGCGATTCTCCTGCCTCAGTCTTCTGAGTAGCTGGGATTACAGGTGCCCACTGCCACGCCCGGCTAATTTTTTGTGTTTTTAGCAGAGAGGGGTTTCGCCATGTTAGCCAGGCTGGTCTCAAACTCCTGACCTCAGGTGATCCACCCGCCTCGGCCTTCCAAAGTGCTGGGACTACAGGCGTGAGCCACTTCACCTGGCAGAAAATCCTTGGTAGAATTTTGATAAGAAATGCATTAAACGTGTATATAGATCAATTTGGGAGGATCCAACATCTCTATTATCTTCCAGTCCATGAATATGTGTCTCCCCTCTCTAGATCTTTTTCTCAGTTCTTTCATCAGCATTTCATAGTGTTCATTAGATACATTTACATATTTTGTTAGAGTTATACCTGAATAATTTTTGAGCAATTGTAACTGATATACATTTTTATTTCAGCCTCCACATGTTCATAGCTAGTACAGTTAGCCATCTATATCTATGGGTTCCACATCCACGGATTTAACCTGCCTCGGATAGAAGATATTCAGAAAATAAAATTGCATCTGTACTGAACATGTACAGACTTATCTTGTCATGATTCCCTAAACAATACGGTATAATAACTGTTTACAAGGCACTTACATTGTATTAGATATCATAAGTAATCTAGAGGTCACTTAAAGTATACAGGAAGATATGTGTAGGTTATATACAAATACTATGCCACTTTATGTCAAGGATGTGAGCATTCGCAGATTTTGGCATCCCATCCTGGACCCAATCCTCCAATGGATACTGAAGGACTACTGCATACAGTTGATTTTCATGTCTTGTGGCCTTTTCTTTTTTTTTTGAGATGGAGTCTCGCTCTGTTGCCCAGGCTGGAGTGCAACGGCGCCATCTTAGCTCACTGCAACCTCCGCCTCGCGGGTTCAAGCGATTCTCATGTCTCATTCTCCCGAGTAGCTGGGATTATAGGCACTCACCACCATTTTTTGTAGAGACGGGGTATTTTTTGTAGAGACAGGGTTTCACCATGTTGGCCAGGCTGGTCTCAAACTCCTGACCTCAGGTGATCTGCCTGCCTTGGCTTCCCAAAGTGCTGGGATTACAGGCATAAGCCACCATCCCCAGCCTAACAGATGCATTTTTTAAATGCTGAAGATGGTTTAGGAGAAAAAACGTTTTGCAACTTGTAAAAGAAAGAAAAGATTTTTAAAACTCTATTTTTAAAGTAAAGTATGTATTCAACATGGAGCTGGAAATAGCCAGTGCAATATGACACAAAAAGAAAAAGAAAAAGAAAGAAAAGAAAAGGAATACAGATTGGAAAGCAATAAATAAAACTGTCCCTGTTTGCAGATGATATGACTGTTCCCATGAATATCCCAAGGAGTCTACAAAAAAAACCCTCTAGAACTAATAAGTGAGTTCAGCAAGACTACAAGATAAAGGCCAGGTGTGGTGGCTCACGCCTGTAATCCCAGCATTTTGGGAGGCCAAGGCAGGCAGATCACCTGGGCAGTACTCCAGCCTGGGCAACGAGAGCCAAACTCCATCTCAAAAATAAATAAATAAATAGACCAGGTGCAGTGGCTCATGCCTGTAATCCCAGCACTGTGGGATGCCGAGGTGGGAAGATTACTTGACGTCTGGAGTTTGAGGCCAGCCTGGCCAACGTGGTGAAACCCCATCTCTACTGAAAATACAAAAATTAGCCGAGCATGGTGGCGCATGCCTGTAATCTCAGCTGCTCGGGAGGCTGAGGCAGGAGAATCACTTGAACCTGGGAGGTGGAGGTTGCAGTGAGCCAAGATCAGGCCACTGCACTCCAGCCTGGGTGATGGAGCGAGACTCTGTCTCAAAAAAAAAAAAAAGTAAAATAAAATAATTAAAAATACATCTGTTAAACATTTACTGAGCATGTACTCTGTGTACACCTCTATGCTGAGAGCTGAGGGGTGGAGGTGAATGATCCTCAGTTCATTTGGAAACAGCTCCTATTCCAGAAAGAGAAACAGACAGGGAAACACACGATAGCCCTCCCGGGAAATACCGGCCCCCAAAACAGTGCATATGGGCTCCAGGTAGAGGCACCATGACTGCTCAAAGCAGCCTGTGCTCCCTCCTCCTTCCCGGTGGGTGGGGCAAGGGGTGGTGGGAAGATGGGCAGGGGACCTGCTGAGTGACCCGGCCATTTCTGCCACCTCTACCGGCGGCAGCTCTTGCACACAAGCACAATGGATTACATGGTCTTGGAGGCCCAAAGCCTTATTTGTTTGGGGTTCTTCAAATAGTGTAATTTAAAAAAATGAAGAGAGGAAAACTCAGTTCCGTCCTGGGGGATTTTTAAGTCCTTCTTCTGAGTAGGGCAAGAGACAGAAATATGTAGTGAAGGTCTCGTGTCTAAATCAGGCAGCTGGCAGAAGCTGAGCTATTGTCGTCTCTTCACGGTGCTGAGTCAAAAATACCTCTGTGCTTAGAGGCTAGAAAAACCCGGTTCATTCCCACGCAGACGTGCCTGTGCTTTCCCGCCCTGCTCCGGGCAGACACGCCATGGCCCCGGGGCTCTCCCCGGCCTTGCTTCCTATGGCTGGTGTCTGTCAGAAGAAAGACGAGTGCGGACTGGGATGTCCGGGCTCTCTGTTTCTCTACAGAAATGTGTGCCACGGTTCTAAGGCTCTATGGCTTAGGAACTCAATTTCTCCAGAAGTTAAGATCGCTGCCCTAAGAAGAAAATATTCCTGACATGTTCAGCCCATGGAATGCACCCATTTATTCACTCTTAGTCGAACAGCTTTGCTGTAGATCCACGGAGCGTCCCACTCTGACGTGTCCCACATGCATGGTGTGGTAGGAAAGCCTTCATGTATTCTTTTTTTGTTTTGTTTTTTTTTGGAGACAGAGTCTCACTCTGTCACCCAGGCTGGAGTGCAATGGCGTGATCCCCACTCACTGCACCTCAGCCTCCCGGGTTCAAGTGATTCTCCTGCCTCAGCCTCCCGAGTAGCTGGGAGATTACAGGCATGTGCCACCACACTCAGCTAATTTTGTATTTTTAGTAGAGCCGGCGTTTCACCATGTTGGCCAGGCTGGTCTCGAAGTCAGATGATCCGCCCGCCTCGGCCTCCCAAAGTGCTGGGATTACAGACGTGGGCCACCGTGCCTGGCCAGCCTTCATGAATTCTGATGGGCTGGGGGAGACATGGGACCAGTGAGCCAGGAGTCCCCAGGCCACCAGGCAAACATGGTGTCACCCCCAGTCGTTGGATGGTTTCTCTTTCTCTGTGTCTGTTCAGTGATTTCCATTCCAATGGTTACTCTGTGTTGCCCCCAGAAGCCTCAAAGCTTAGTGTGGCTGTCCTCTACACGCATGGCTGACCTCTACGCGCATGGCTGTCCTCTGCGCGCATGGCTGTCCTCTGCGCGCATGGCTGACCTCTGCGCGCATGGGTGTCCTCTATACACATGGCTGTCCTCTGCGCGCATGGCTGTCCTCTATACACATGGCTGACCTCTGCGCACATGGCTGTCCTCTACGCGCACGGCTGTCCTCTGTGTGCATGACCGTCCTGTCCTCTGTACACATCATGTCCATGCCTGCACTTTGTGCTTCTCACAGCCTCTTCCTTCTGGGTCCCAGGTCCTTGCTCTCCTTCTGGGGTTAGATGTCAATTGTTTATTTGGTCTTATCGTTGCCCCATCAACGTCTGCACATCAAGGCCTCCTACCAAAAAAGTGAGGGAGAATAAAATAGTCTTTTGTTCTCATTTGTTTCCTTCTCTGAACTTAAACTCACTATATTAAGAGTCCTTGCAACATGTGTAAGGCATTAATTCTTGGAGTATATCTCACTGACCTCAGAGAGGGCTCGGAAGGGAAAGCGTGGCCGAGATGGGCTCTTTCCTCCCCCTGTTGTACGCCAGGAACCAGGAGGCCAGGAGCACAGCAGGTCCTAAGCTGCCAGATAGTCCAGGGACGGTGACTTTTCAGCATCATTGGGAGTAGGCCCAGAACTTCTAAGGTTTCAACCAAGCCAGAAGGAGCTGCTCCTGGCACATTCCCAGAAAAGCCAGATGCAATCTTCTCACTTCCGTCACACTTTGGGGTGATGGCTGTGCCCTTATTTACCTATTCTTGCTCAGGCCAAGCCCACTCTTCTCAGCGCTGGGCCCAGAAGTCTGCAACTGCATTTCCCAGACACTCTCGCCACCTGAGTTCCTTTTAGATTCCGCCAGTGGGAGGTGCTGGGGAAAGACCAGACGGTGGAAGGAGAAAAAAAAGGACATCTCTTCCTGATTTCAGCAACGATGGCACCCCTCCAACAAGTGCAGGAGGTTCCAGCTCCCCACTTCTCAGGCTCTTCAACACTGGCCCAAGGGCGCCTCTTAGAGTCCTCAGCACCAGCCCCATGGTGACCCATCCGCCCAAGTTCCCAGGCGCTAGTAATGCTCATTCTTCCTTTTTGTTCTCCCAGCCCTAGGGGGGCTAGCTCCTTCCTGCAGTTGCTCATTTTTGGGATACCTCAACATCTGCTTCATTCCTTCAGCCTTCTAGCCACGGGACCAAAAATCTCCTTTTGTTTGAAATGCCTGGTGTGGTTTTTCCTTCCTGGACCCTAACTGATACAGTCCTTGGAATTAGAACGAGAGTTTATGTACCACCTTCTGGAACACATGTGGTTTTCCAGTGAATCCAAAGTACTTACCACTTCCTGCTCACTGGGAATCAATGTGATTGGGAATCAATGCGATGTTCTGTGGGATGTTAGAAGGCTTAAAGTTTCTGCAGGTAAGATTACGGCAGAAAGAAGGGTATGTAGCATAGCCCTGAGGCTAGACAAACAAAGGGGCATTGCTGTCTCTGAAATAACTCCTTCTAGACTGGACCCTGGTGGATACAAGCATCTTTATTTATTTACTTATTTTTATAGAGACAGTGTCTCACTATGTTGTCCAGGCTAGTCTCAAGCTCCTGACCTCAAGCCATCCTCCCGCCTCAACCTCCCAAAGTGCTGGGATTACAGGCGTGAGCCACCATGCTAGGCCCAACATCTTTTGTTTTTGTTTTTTTTTAGATGGAATTTCACTCTTTCGCCCAGGCTGGAGTACAGTGGCACAATCTTGGCTCACTGCAACCTCGGCCTCCTGGGTTCAAGCAATTCTCTTGCCTCAGCCTCCCAAGTTGCTAGGATTACAGGCATGGGCCACCATGCCTGGCTAATTTTTGTATTTTTAGTAGAGATGGTGTTTTGCCATGTTGGCCAGACTGGTCTCGAATTCCCGACCTCAGGTGATACACCCGTCTCAGCCTCCCAAAGTGCTGGGATTACAGGCGTGAGCCACTGCACCCGGCCTCAGCCCAACATCTTTAATCGTGAAATTCTGAGAGTGAGCTACATTTAGTGTATATGAAGGAACCATATTTTTTCTACCTTCTGTCTCAAGTCCCTCACTGAGGCTGTAAAACAACAGGAGATCTTGTAAAAAGCTTAAATCTCTAGATTCAGGGAAGAGAACAAGATTGCTTTAAAAATAATGCTGGACAAACAAACTGTGGCATATTGTTCAATGTGTATTGAATGGCATAGTATTCTGTGCATCAGAGAAAAAGAATGAACTATAGTTGCACGTAAGCAAAGGGATGAATTTCCTGGACATAATGTCAAACAAAAGAGACCAGACCCAAAGGAGTATACACTGTAGGAGTCGATTTGAATGTCCATGAATTCAACCGCAGGCAAAATTATACCACGGTGATAGAAGTCAAAATAATGGGTATCTTTTGAGGGGGGATTAGGAACTGGGAGAAGGCACAAGAGAACCTTCTGAGCTGCTAGAAATAGTCCACATTTTAAATTGGATGATGGTTACATGGATGCATACTAATGTAAGAACTGGTCAAGCTGTACACTTGAGATGTGTGAATTCTAAATGTGTATGTCCTCTCTCAATAAAAAAGCAATATAAAATGTTTGGTTACAGAGTAGCCATTTAGAGAGTATTTGCAGAATAAATATGTGACTTGAGCTCTCAAACTCTGTTGCATTTATTTCATTGGTAGTATCAGTTTTTTGTTTTTTGTTTTTTTTTGAGACGGACTCTGGCTCTGTTGTCCAGGCTGGAGTGCAGTGGCGCCATCTCGGCTCACTGCAAACTCTGCTTCCCGGGTTCACGCCATTCTCCTGCCTCAGCCTCCTGGGTAGCTGGGACTACATCCTCCCACCACCACGCCCAGCTAATTTTTTGTATTTTTAGTAGAGACAGGATTTCACTGTGTTAGCCGGGATGGTTTCGATCTCCTGACCTAGTGATCTGCCCGCCTCGGCCTCCCAAAGTGCTGGGATTACAGGTGTGAGCCACCACGCCCGGCCGCTAGTAAAGTTTAGAACTTTTTAAATGTTAAATTCTATACCCAAGTGACATACAAAGTTTAAAACACATCTTCTCAGGCTGGGCGCAGTGGCTAATGCCTGCAATCCCAACAGTTTGGGAGGCCAAGGTGGGAGGACTGCTTGAGCCCAGGAGTTTGGAGACCAGTCTGGACAACATAAGGAGACCCCATTTTCTACAAAAAATACAAAAAGTAGCTGGGTGTGGTCATGCGTACCTGTGATCTCAGCTATTTGGGAGGCTGAGACAGGAGGACTGCTTGAGTCAAGGAGGTCAAGGCGGGTGGAGTGAGCCATGATCGTGCTGCCACGGCACTCCAACCACATTCCAGCCTGGGCAACAAAGCAAAGCCCTGTCTCAAAAAAAAGAAAAGAAAAGAAACAGAAAACCTCCTCAGAGTAATATGGCTTAACAAACAAAACAGTGGAGGGCTTATTTGTTTATTTAAACTACTTTACACCTCTGAAATATTCAACCCATGTAGGCATCTGTATATACAAAGATTTCTTTTAATCAGATCAGTGCTGATCATACCTTTGAAGTGCCCAAGTGCACACAGTGATGGAGGACACACAGGAGACACGGGCCATCTCCGGAGTCTCTCTGGGCCTGCCTTTTGTGGAGGGGAGAGCACAGATGCAGACCAAGGCCAGACTCACTTCAAGTTGAGAAATGGGACAAATGAGACACATAAAATCGACATCACCTACCAAGATCCTGTCTGAAACCTTACTTCATTCCTACTGGTTAGCAAATGCCTTTAGCTCATTGACTGCTCGCAAAAGGAGCAAATCCAGAAGAATGTATATGCCCAGTATACAGGCTAACTTCATGTTGATCTTAATATTCGAATGCCCACGAGGCTCAGTTACTGAGCATTTTCACCATGCCAATCTGATGAGGTTTATAATGTATAGACTTACTGGTATTTAAATCTCATAACATCCCTATGCCTTTTACAGATGATAAGCCTGAGTCACTGACGTAACTTGTTCACAGGTATTCACTGTCAGGGCTGGGATCTGAATCTATGCAGGTGGATTCCCCAGTGGACTCTCAACCATTACTACATATTCTTCTTTTTTTTTTTTTGAGACGGAATTTCGCTCTTGTTGCCCAGGCTGGAGTGCAATGGTGCAATCTCGGCTCACCGCTACCTCTGCCTCCCAGGTTCAAGCAATTCTCCTGCCTCAGCCTCCCGAGTAGCTGGAATTACAGACATGCACCACCATGCCCAGCTAATTTTGTATTTTTAGTAGAGACGGGGTTTCTCCACGTTGAGGCTGGTCTCGAACTCCTGACCTCAGGTGATCCGCCCGCCTCGGCCTCCCAAAGTGCTGGGATTACAGGCGTGAATCACCGTGCCCAGCCACTACTACATAACCATTCAAGATAAGAAATGATAAAAGTTGTACATGAGGGAGGCAGACAATTTGTTCTGGGGTATTCGGATGAGTGGTACAGCTACGTCACAGCAGATTGGAGTGACATTTGAGGATCATGCAGAGGCCTTGAGCCACCCAGCTTCTCTGCAGTTCTCCTTTGCCAAGTATATTATCTGCCCGCCGCTTGTTGGTTTCCTTCTTCATTTATTCAGTTGGGCTACAAATAATTGTATGCCTATTACATACCAGGTTTCGGTATTATGTACAGGAAATGAGAAGATAAATAAGAGACAGCCTCTTCCATATTTATGGCATACACTGCCCTCAGTTTAGTTTCTTTCTCCTGTTCAAAATTTCATTGTTTATTTTTGCATCAGTTCAGGCTGTTGCTTACGTGAGGTAACCTCAAAGTGACTTTTTGAAAGTCCTGACCCTTTGCCTTTCAACATCATTTAAGAACAGCAACAGCATCTGGATCTCTCAGTAAAATGCCTTTTCAACAGCTCAAAGCCAGGCTTGTTTTTGTTTTAATTTGGGCATGTTTCAAGTGAAACTTAGTTCCATCATTTAATTCCTGGCAGCCCAATAACCAGGGAGCAGTAACTCCCTTATCTGTGGGCTGTTTAATGACTATCTAGTACCACCCTGGGAGCAATAGACTAGGGCCTTCTTCCAGATGCCATGTTTTAAGGCTTTCAGCTGGAAAGACCATCACTCTGTAGCATTTATTCTGATTATTTTAAGTCAGGATTTGGCCGCCTTATTCAGAAACAAACCAAAAAACCTGGCCCCTGGCTTTCTGCCTCCTGCACTTCTGGCTCTAGGCCATATGAGCATCTAATTTCTAGTTTTTCAGACAGAGAAGGTTAGAAACTGGTAACCGTGGTCTCAACAGCAGATAAGCACATCAAGTCTGTGACAGGAATTAGGAAGACTGCTAGAGAATTATTTTTAAAGTCATCTCTTGTTCCACAAAGCATAGTTGTCTCTTCCTTTTTGTCCTCCTTGCCCATTCTCTTTGAGAAGTCCAGGTCTGAGAGGCACCAGACACTCAATCGACTAGGGTTTTGCTGCCTATAGGTAATTATGCTAAAAGTCTGCCGTAGTAGATCTTATGCTGGCATAATTATGCATTCAAGAGCAGAAGGTTTTTGCTGGAAAGCTTCACTGTTAGATATGATTTGCATTTTTTACTAGATACTTGTCTTTGGTCTTTGAGGACAGACATATTAAGGATTCCTTTGTGCAACAACACAAAAGCAAAACACAAAACAGCCCATATGTGAGCATGAGGCCGTTTTTTAATACAAGAAAGACATTGCTCTAGAACAGGGTTCGCCTTTGCTTCAGGGCCTAACAGTTTATTTTGGAGCCATAAGGGTAAGGAAGCAGGTCAGAAATGACTTTTAGTGTAACCCTATCTGTAATTAAAAATAAATGCTGTCATAAGATCAAATGTTATCAAAAATCAGTATTTTAAATTAAATTTACCCCGAAGTTTCTTTCAAAAAAAATTTGTAATGTTCTTTTTGAGTGACGCTTTTGCCCTGCTAGAGCTGAAGAATGTGATCAATCGGCTTGTTGAATAATCCTGCACAGTAGGCATTCCGCTGAAGCCAACTCTAGCTGGGGGCTCGGGAGCGAAAGACACAGATGGGGCCCGGCCGCCCCTCGAATCGGGTGGGCGCGCCCGTTCCCGGTGCATCAAGAGGCTGGCCCGGCCAGAGGAGAGCGGCCGGGCAGTCGTCGGCTCGATTTAAAGCTGGTCTCGAAGGTTGCGGCCGGTCAGGCGAGGCGAGGCGAGGCAACGTGAGCGAGGGTGCTTAGGGAGAACAGCCGCGGGCAGCTCCATGCTGGGTGGCCAACGCGCTACGGCGCCCGGCAGCAACCCAGCCGACAACCCGACCCGGATCCCGAGCTGCGTAGCGGACAATGCTGCGCGCCCGTCCCGGACTACGACTCCCGGCGGGCTCTGCGACCGCTCCGGGGCGGCCCAGCGTGCACTGCGCCGGCCAGCTTGACAGCCGGTTGCCCTAGTCGGCTAGCTCTGGGCCCGGCCAGGGACGCTGGCCTTCTCGCGGTTTTCCCCCGATGTCTCTCTTTACTCCAACTGCCTGAAACTCGGCTCCACGAATGGCAGGCAGCGTCCAAAATTCAACCCCGTAGAGCCAGCACTAGCCAATAAAGCGCACGGATGGAGGCCACGTGACAGCAGTGGGCCGGCCCTCCGGCTGAGCCCAGATCTCTATGGTTTCCGCGGCTCGCTAGAGGGAGTGTGGTCCACTGGAGGACTCCCTACATTCTTCCTCCATTACCTCACTGCCTCCGGTGGCTGCTGGGATACCGGAGGACTCGGGTCCCGGCTCGACTCAGTCCTCCAGCCGCCCGGGGAATACCTCTAGTTCTTCCCGGCCGCCGCCGCCGCCCCGCCGCTTCCTCCTCCGCCAGCCGGCCTCTTTCGCCCCGCCCCGTCCGCGCCGCGCGTCCGGCCCGCCCGCGGGCCAGCTTCTCTCGGGAGCCCCCACCCAGGCGCATGGCTCCATGAAGCAGGAGGAGGAGGCAGAGCACGAGAGGTCCCGTCCGCCCCAGCCGCGTCTGGGCCAGGAGAAAAGGTGGGAAACTCAGGCTGCGCCGCGCCCTCCTCCTCCCCGCTGCCGGGCCCGGCCTCCCTCGGGCCGCCGCCGCCTTGCCCGCCGGGCCTGTTCTCGCCGGGTCGGGCGGCGGGGCCGGAGGAGACCCCGCGGTCCTGGGGCGAGGGTCCCGGGGCAGCGTGGGGGAGGGGTCCCGGGCGGCGGGGGGGCCTCAGGCTCTGTCCCAGCGGAGGGCAGGGGGTCGGGAGGCACTGCCGGGGAGGGGCGGGCGGCGCCGTGCCCCGGGCCGCGAGGCTCGGCTCCCGCTCCTGGTCCTTGTCTGCACTCCCTCCAGGAAGCAGGCTCGCTCGTTGTAAAGTTTGGTGGTCTCCGGCGCCGCCTGGTGGCCCCCACCCACCGTCCCGCCGCCCCCTCCCCCGCCCGGCGTCTGGATTCCACCCCCGCGGCTCGGCCCAAGCTGCTCTACCCGTCGCTCCATCGTCTCCCCAACTCCCCAGCGCCCCGGACCCTCTTTCCTCATACCCTCGTTTTTCACCTTTCACCCTCTCCCTCGGCCTGCTTTTCCCCTCCCTGCTCTGGCCTGTCGTTTTCTTAACACTCTAAACACGCGCGCTTCCTCCTCCTCCTCTTCTCTTTTTCCCACCCCTACCCTTGGGCCCTCCTTCCTTAACCTGCGCTGGACCCCTGTTCCGTGATCCGTCCACCTGACACGCTGGGTTTCATGACTCTCTCTTTCCCAGGCTGTGGGTTGTGCCCTTCACTCCTTGCCCTCCTCCATTCCCTGTCCTGATCTGAACTCCTCTCCTTGCCACGGTCCCTCACCCTTATCCCTCTGGGCCTTATCCTCTTTCACTGCCCTCTCCTAGGATAGAGTGGGTGGGGCCTCTCCCACCCACAGGAGATGTAAACAGTCTCCTGTTTACTTACATCTTTGGGAGTAGCTCCATTCTCTACTAGTGGGGAGAGTTGGTGAAGAGATCAGGAAGAGATTTCTTCGAGACTGACAGTAAGGATGAATGACTCCAAGCAACAGTGACCCTCTCCTCCCGGCATAGCAAGATGGCCTGCCCTCAGGTCCCTGCCTCCGGCGTGCTGTCCAGTAATTCTTCAGTGCTGTCTTTGCAGAGGATTGGGAAATTTATCTGTGTTCTGAAACCGGCGGCGAGCCTTTAAATGGTCTCTCCTGGCTTGAGAGCAACTTTTGCTCTGCATCGGTGGTGGGGAAGTTTTAATGCTCGAGTTCAATAAATCAAACCTTTGATCCTCACCATCCTCCCCTCTTGCTGATGACGCTAAGGATGAGATGATTCAGGGCATGGGACTGCACTGCTGCCTCAGATTTAGAGTTTGAAAGGTTTTGAAATAAGGAGAGCCTGTTCTTTAGCTATTTGCTGTGCCGGCCCCGAAATTGCTCTGTGGAGTTGTGGTTTTTCAGAAACCGTATGTATCTTACCTCTGCCCTACCTGGGTGTTTGTTCACTGCACCTGCCATTTCCGTCTTAGGTACAGGAAGAAGGAATGGAATCCGAAGGAAGAAAATTCATTCCAGAGACAAAATAGCTCCCCTCCTCTGTTGTAGCTGTTCCTCTGGCAATACAAACTTTCTGCTTTCAGTGAGTATTATCTTGGACATATTTAGAATAGAGCGTCATTGTAGTTTTTGGTTTTAGGCATGTGCTAGGATTTTGGGATGTAGGTGTATTTTGTTCATTCGTATTTTTCTACTTCCGTGAGGGGATCCTAATGTTGATGAAGTTTTTCCACTTACTCCCTTTTAAAATAGTTTAAATATGCAAGTTTGTTTTCCGTACCCCCATTAGAGTGAGCTAGGTGGTGGCGTGGCATGATCTTTCCTTCATATTTCTAGTGTGTAAGGTCTGGCTCCCCACCCTTCGCAAATTCGTTTCTCAGTACGACCAAAAAGGTTGTCTTAACTTTTAGGGTAATTAACTCAGAGGTTAATGCAGTTCCTGATCAAAGTCAGTTATTGGTTCTCTTTTCTATAGTTTCAGTCCTCAAAGACTTTTGGAACATTTTGTCCTAAATTCGCAATAGTGATGATATTTTCCTGAAAATCCCATCACAGATTTGAAAATAATTAAAATTTTTCACTGTAAACTTGAAACAAAGTTCTGGGGAAAAATTATGACGGCTGTGTCCTCTTAAGTTGATTCATGATAGTATGCTAACACTTAGGAGAGAGTTTGCAGAGTGCTTCACTTCCCGGTGAAGCCCCCCAGCCCCTCTGAGCGATGTAGGGAACAAATGTTTTTATTTTACAAATGAAAGAACTGAGGCCCAGAAAAATCTGGCACGTTGCTACAGGTCACATAGAAAACAGAGGGGAGGTGAAAAAAGTTTTGACTCCTAGATACATGTTTTTCTTTAAGCTAAGTTGAAATGAAAATGTATAGTTCTGGCCAGGCGCAGTGGCTCACGCCTGTAATCCCAGCACTTTGGGAAGCCGAGTTGGGTGGATCACGAGGTCAAGAGATCAAGACCATCCTGGCCAACATGGTGAAACCCCGTCTCTACTGAAAATACAAAAATTAGCTGGGCATGGTGGCACGTGCCTGTAGTCCCAGCTACTCGGGAGGCTGAGGCAGGAGAATCACTTGAACCTGGGAGGTGGAAGTTGCAGTGAGCCGAGGTCATGCCACTGTACTCCAGCCTGGCGACAGAGCGAGACTTCGTCTTTAAAAAAAAAAAAAAAAAGTTCTTTATGTTTTAAAAAATCTATAAAGCTTAAAAACAATTGTTTCCAGGCATGGTGGCATACATCTGGAGCCCCAGCAACTTGAGAGAAGCCGAAAGCAGGATGCACGCCGGAGCCCTGCAAATAGCCACTCAGCCCAAGCAACATAGCAAAGACTTTTAAAAAAAAAAAAAAAAAGAGGCCGGGCGCTGCGGCTCAAGCCCGTAATCCCAGCACTTTGGGAGGCCGAAAGACGGGCGGATCACGCAGGTCAGAGATCGAGACCATCCTGGCTAACACACGTGAAACCCCGGGCTCTACCAAAAAATACAAAACTAGCCGGGCGAGGTGGCGGGATGCCTCTGTAGTCCCAGCTACTCGGGAGGCTGGGAGGGGCAGGAGAATGGCGGAACCCGGGAGGCTGAGCTTGCAGTGAGCTGAGATCCGGCCACCGCATCTCCAGCCTAAGCGCCAGAGCCGCAGACTCTGTCTCAAAAAAAAAAAAAAAAAAAAAAAAGAGTCCTGGGCACAGTCGCTCATGCCTGTAAATCCCAAAACTGGGACGCCAACGCAGGAAGATTGCTTGAAGCCAGAAGTTCAAAACCAGCTTGGTCCACATAACGAGACCCCGTCTCCACAAAAGGAAAAATTTTTAAAAATTAGCCGAGTGTGGTGGTGCATGGCAGTGGTCCCAGCTATTTGGGAGGCTGAGGCAGGAGGATCTCTAGAGCACAGAAGTTCAAGGCTACAGTGAGCCGTGACTGCACCACTGCACTCCAGCCTGGACCACAGAGGGAGACCCTGTCTCCAGAACAAAAAGGAACAATTATATAGGTAGGTCTGTCATTGGTGGGGGAAAATACACACCAAATGTTTTGGGTGTGTGTATGCTGGGGGTTTCAAAAATAAATGATTATTTGGTGTGGTTACCAGAATGTATGTGGGTTTTTCTGACTGTTTCCTGGAATAGTTCCATAAGTAGGACAGAATTATAGCTCAGGTGCCATTTCAGTACCCATAATATAATTATTAAATTGAATTTCAACTCAACTCTGTGTCACACAGGAAACAACAGCTTGTTCCCTTCTGTGGAAAGCTTGATTTGAGCAAACATCTGAATGCTAAATGATAACAGAACAAAATGCAGAGACCCCCTTTTTCTTGGCCTTTTTCCCACCTCTCAAATCTTCATGAGGTCATGCCCTCAAATAAGCTGTTTTGAGGCATGTCTTCAGAAGGTGAATCTAGATTTTTTCCCCCCACCTTTAGGCTTTTCTAGATACTTTAATCTGATGGTTGTGTAAACCTAACTACTTTGACAACAGTTTTTTAAATTGGTATTCAATATCTATCAAGATGTCTACAATAATAGCATATTTAGCAAATTTAGTCTCTTTTTTAGTGTATATCTGTAAGCTTAAATGAGGACTGTAGTGGAATAAAACTGTACAACTCTCAAGGCAGCAAAGTATTTTCCTCTGTGTTTTCTGGCGTCTCAGAATGAAAAGAAGCAGTGGATGATTCATTAGAAGCCGTTGCTCTCCAAAGAAGGAAACTATCAAGGTCTTGAGAGTCATAATCCCACGTTAATAATACGATCTTTTAGATTACAAGGTCATTCTTAATGGAATTGTATTATGAGGGTGTTATTTCTCTAGAAATTGTAAGCACTCAGAGCTGTGTTCTTTTTATAACCGACACTACTTTTATCCGTGGGGTAGGGTAGTATTGGTAACAGCAGACACCTAATAAATAGTAGTTGGCGTACACAGAACTGCCAGGTGGACGCCACTTTTATCCAGGGGGTAGGGTAGCATTGGTAACAGCAGACACCCACAACAGTAGCCATGTTACAAGAACTGCCAGGCGGACGCTTACTTTATCCAGGGGTAGATAGCATTGGTAACAGCAGACCTAACAAATAGTAGCCATGCGCCACAGAACCGCCAGGTGGATCTACTTTTATCCGGGGTAGGGTAGTGGCCCGCAACAGCAGACACCTAATAGATAGTAGCTATGTGCCACAGAACTGCCAGGTGGACGCTACTTTTATCCGGGGGGTAGGGTAGTATTGGTAACAGCAGACACCTAATAGATAGTAGTTATGTGCCACAGAACTGCCAGGTGGACGCTACTTTTATCCGGGGGGTAGGGTAGTATTGGTAACAGCAGACACCTAATAGATAGTAGTTATGTGCCACAGAACTGCCAGGTGGTTTTTGTGTCTTTCACAGCTCACAAATAAACCTCTGTGGTAGCGGGAGCCCAAGTCCACAGAGATGTGAAAACTTGCCCGAGTTGTGTAGCTGGTACGTGGCAAGTCAGACTTGGGATCTGAGCTGAGATTGTAACCTCAGAACGTAGGCTCTGTCCCCTGAAGAGGGGAGCTGCTCTGGAAAATGTGAATTATTGTTTTCAGTGGACTTAGTAGCCTTGGAAGGGACCTGCAGTGAGAGAGGAAGGTCCTTTTGCCCAGCCAGACACGTGAGTGAGGGCATCATCACATCTTCATGTCAATAGCAGTCTCAATACCTGGTTTGTAAATACTAGCAGTGTATGAGAAATAGTTTGTATTAATCCCTGAAACCACAAATGGCCACCCAGGCAAATAAACTCTCCAGTGGGTAGTTCTGAAAGTGCTCCGTCATTCAAAAAGGAACAAATAATTCTTCCCAACCACAGTTTAGATCGTCTGATCTATCAAAAGAAAGCCTTGAACCACCTAGAAGTGGCACCCAAAACCAGTTCCAGAACTGACAGCTACTGTTAAGGACGACAGCTGCCAGCATACATTGGACCAAGAAGTGAATTTAGGTGATAGTTGACCTAATTTTTAAAATGAATTATCCACAGTGGCTATCCATTTTGCTATGGATAATTATTAAACTATCCCTTGGTTTAGGCTGAATAGAATGGAGATTGTTGATAAGAATAGGCCCTTATAATTCAATCATCCGCAGGTTCTGCGATACTCCACTGTCAGCAGGCAAACTTAAATTACTGGATGTGTAGATAAGATTGTTGGTGACGATCAGCAGTGTGTGTGTGTGTGTGTATGTGTGTGTGTACTGTATGTAGGGCACCATGTTAGGTGCCGTGAAAGATGAAACAGATGCCCCGCAGCCTCTCAGGCTCAGGGTGATGCTGAGTTCAGTGCTGGGTTTTCAGTTGTAAGCTGCTCCAAATAGCAGCGCAGTGCTCAGGGTCCCCACAGAGGGGGAGGAAGAGTCACTGAGTGGCCCTCATTGCGGGCCCTAATGAAGTTCAGGGCCCCCTTGAGTGTGTACATCAGGTGGAGAGGACAGAACGTCCTGCAAGCACAGGTCAGATGAGGACACCGCAGCATAACTGAGAAAGGCTGGTGACTTTAAGCACTGAGGACACACTTTATTTGACACCTGCAAGGTTAGGTCTTAAGAGGTGGTAAAACAGTGGTTCCTGTGATTTCTGCCAGCTTTTTGTTGAAGCATGAGTATTGTTTCCATCTAGTGGAAACCTAGTTTTAACGAACTTATTCTTGTTGGTGGTCCTAATGGATGAACAGGAAGAAAAGGGGATCACTACTGTGGACTCTCATCATGGCCCTTGAGCTGAGCTTTGTACGGGTAACCAGCTGAAGTCCTGAAAGGGTCTTGGATATATATTCTTTTATAAAGCAAGGGTTTTTACACCTGATTTCAAACTTTTTTTGTCTTTTTCCTTCCGTTTTTGTGGAGAATGAGGTCTTATTATGTTGCCCAGGCAGGTCTCAAACTCCGGGGCTCAAGCTGTCCACCCGTCTCTGCCTCCCTAAGTGTAGGGATTACAGGCGTGAGCTCCTACGCCTGACTTCTCTTATTTCAGATGAACCAGTTTCACGGTAATTTGTACTATGCTCACAGTACCGTCCTTGGTAGTTTTCATAAAGTTTGGCAGGGAAGTTTGGCGGGCATAGATTTAGAAGAGGTAGAGCATGGCATTCAGTGGAGCTTTGTTTTTAGCTGACCAGACAGTCTGATCTATTAGAACGCTATTAGTTTGAAGTACCTTACCCTGTACTCAGAAAGCCAGGCTGCTGGAGGACCAGGTGTCTCTTGATCATTGCAGGGCAGTGCTGAGAGCCAAGTCGGGAACTACTTAGTTGTGATGAGATACCTACATTGTTAGAATAGGACTAGAGAATCTCAAACCTAAAGAGAACATTTTGATGAAATTCATTGATAGTGGTTGATGTTTAAGAAGCCTTTGTTTATTACCAGCAGCTTGGTTTACTTTACATTCTTTGCCTATAGTTGTTATATATTAGGCCATTTTTGCATTGCTATAACTACCTGAGACTGGTAACTTATTTTTGAAAAGAGGTTTAATTGGCTCAGGGTTCTGCAGGCTGTACAGACAGCGTGGCAGCATCTGCTTCTGGGGAGGCCTTGGAGCTTTTACTCATGGCGGAAGGCAAAGCGGGAGCGGGCACGTAAATAACAAATGCAGGAGCAAGAGAGAGTTGCGGGGAGGTGCCACACACTTTTAAATGACCAGGTCTTGAGAGAAGGCACTCGCTGTCATCACTCTCAGGAGTACAGCACCAAAGGTTGGTCCTAAACCGTTCGTGGAAATCCACCCATGATCCAGTCAGCTCCCACCAGGCCCCACAGCTGACATTGGCGATTACAATTCAGCATGAGACTTGGGCGGCGACAAATACGCAAACTATATCAAGTTAATATTTGCTTTTTGTTGGCAGATGAGTAGAAGATTGGCCCCCTCAAAAACCCGCCTTAAATAGTTGTGTAGAAGGATGGGAGGTGGAGAGAGTAGGTGATGCACAGAGGTATAGATGAAGTAAGGTTGGCCATAGGTTGGCCATTTTTAAATGTTGGGCTCATTATACTATTTGTGGAGTATACTGTTTTCTCCACTTTGTTCATGTTTGAAATTTCCCATAGATTTGAATTTATGGAATAAGCTTTATAAGAAATGCCTTCTAATATATTTTTGATGTAGAAAATATCTAACTCTGCTCTTGGTCACTAAGACTCAACTGAGACTGTCAGTTGAATTGGTTACTTAGTGGCCTCCACAGAAATGCCTGGGTCTAAAGGACCAAAGATGGTGGTTGGTTCTGTTCGTTGCAAGTCACAGCTGGAAGATGTGGGGGAACTGTAAACAGTAGACAGCAGCTGCCACTGCGGTCAGTGATTGTATGTGGTGTGCAGGCAGACTCTTCTAGACTTGAGTTCATCTGCATTGGTGTGGTTTGAAAATCCCTTCTGTTGCTCTGTTTTAGGATGTTTCACCAGTCAGGTGGCTGATACCACCTGGAAGAGAATGTCTGAGTTGTTGCCTCCATCTCACGACATGTAGCTTTTCCTTCCGGTGTGGTTTGGTGTAATGAGAATGATGAAAGGTTTTTTTAGCTTTTGCATTTTATCCTTTCCCTTTGATTTTTTGAATTCTGAGGCTCTAGAGGTGCAGAGCCTCAGGGCCCTGTTAAAACACCAGCTCTCCGGGAATACGGTCCTGCTGCTTCATCCAACCTGTATCTCTACCTTGCTCTCCACAGTTGCACACGAAGTAGAGTCAAGTGAGAACTCAGGCCAGTGACACCCATCGTGGATTCAAATGACCCTGGGATGAGGGGATAATTTTCCAGGTGATGGCTGAGGTGTTGACTTTGGGCTTGGTTTTTCATGGTTTTTTCCCAGCTCCATTTTTGTTGGCAAGATTCTATAAGCTGTTAGATTAGTTCTTAACATACCCTAGAATTTAAATTTTTATTTATTTATTTTGAGACAGGGTCTCCTGGGCTCAAGTGATCCTTTTGCCTCAGCCTCCTGTGTAGCTGGGACCATAGGTGCGTGCCACCATGCCCAGCTAATTTGTTTTATGTAGAGACAGATGTCTCACTTTGTTGCCCAGGCTGGTCTCCAACCCCTGGGCTCAAGTCATCCTCCCACCTCGATCGACCTCCCAAAGTGTTGAGATTATAGGTGTGAGCCCCCACGGCCAGTCCAGAATTTAATTTTTTTTTTTTTTTTTAATCCTGCCCTAAAGAAAGAGACTGAATCCAGTGGATATTATTGGCAAGACTCATTCTTTCTTGTAGTTCCAGGCCATAGAGCCTGATACATAGATTGCGATCTAAATCCTAGCTCTGGCCCAGGTGCGGTGGCTCACGCCTGTAATCTCAATGTTTTGGGAGGCTGAGGTGGGCAGATCACCTGAATTCAGGAGTTCAAGACCAGCCTGGCCAACATGGTGAAACCCCGTCTCTACTAAAAATACAAAAATTAGTCAGATGTGATGGCACATGCCGGTAGTCCCAGCCACTCGGGAGGCCAAGTAAGGAGAATTGTTTGAACGTGGGAGGCGGAGGTTGCAGTGAGCCAAGACTGCGCCACTGCACCCCAGCCTGGGGGCCAGAGTGAGACTTCGTCTCAAAACAAAACAAAACAAAAAATCTAGCGCGCCACTTAGTGGCCGTGTGGACGATGTAGAACGTAAAATGGTGGTAGCATCATCTGCCTTGTGGAGTGCTTTAGAGGATTCAGTGGAACACTGTTTGAAGAGTGTGTGCTCCCTGCAAGTTCTGCTGTAAGCCCAGAGTGCGCAGCCACGTACTGGTGCCCCAGGAGTTGCCCTCCTAGAGAACAGTGGACCGAGAACCCAGATGATAAGAGCAGCTGGAAGTATGGATGCTTACCACATGCCCGTCACTGGTTTACGCCCTTTACATATATATACATTGATACATATATATATATATTTTGTTTGTTTGTTTTTTGAGACAGAGTTTCGCTCTTATTGCCCAGGCTGGAGTGCAATGGCACGATCTCGGCTCACTGCCACCTCTGCCTCCAGAGTTCAAGTGATTCTCCTGCCTCAGCCTCCCGAGTAGCTGGGATTATAGGCATGCACCACCATGCCCAGCTAATTCTGTGTTTTTAGTGCAGATGAGGTTTCTCCATGTTGGTCAGGCTGGTCTCGAGCTCCCGACCTCAAGTAATCTGCCCACCTCGGCCTCCCAAAGTACTGGGATTATAGGCGTGAGCCTCTTTACATATATTAAACTTATTTAATTCACCTAACAACCCTAGGAAGCAAATACTATTATTATTCCTGTTTTGAGGAAACTGAGGCAGAAAGAGGTTAATCGTGGAGAAACCAGGATTTGAGCCCAGGCCACCTGGCTTTGGAGGCAGCATTTTAAAAAACCAAGACACTCTGCTTCCTCTCTCAACAGTTCAAATAAGACAGTGACATCCATGCTCAGAAACAGTGTAGTCATTGGAGGTTTTATTATATCAAGTAAATAAGACTTTCTCAAAAAGAAGCCAGGTGCTCACACATGACAGCTCCTGGGGAGGCTGCAGTGAGAGGATCCCCACCGCACACTGCACCGCCCCTACCAACCCAATTTTTTTTTTTTTTTTTTTTTTTTTTGAGACAGGGCTTTGCTCTGTTGCCCAGGCTGGAGGGAAGATAGAGACCAACCGGGGCAAAGTAGGGGGGCCCCCCATATCTCAAAAAAAAAAAAAAAAAATAGCTGGGCATAGTGGTACGTACCTGCAGTCCCAGCACTTTGGGAGGCTGTGGCGGGAGGATCACTTGAGTCCAGGAGTTGGAGGCTGCAGTGAGCTATGATTGTGCGACTGCACTCCAGCCTGAGTGACAGAGTGAGGCCTGTCTCTCGAAAGAAAGAGAGAGAGAGAGAGAGAAAGCCCCTGTTTCGAGCAAGACATTTAAGTGTACAAGCTGTTCTTCTTGAGCCACAGAGGGCTTTCATCGCAATCAGAAATGCCCTAGATGTGTATTTGGTTATGAATCAGCAAATATGAAGAACATAAATGATCCTTAGAAAATGTTTATATCATTCAACGTAAAGTGACAAGTTGTTTGGAAATAATGGCATTGCAAATGGTGTGTAAATATTTGATTTGAAATTTAAAAGGTTAAAGAGTTTACAACTGAAATACTATTTGTAGATCAACGCCTAAAAAGATAATTATACACTACATGTCCAAATCACAGGGGAAAATTTAGGTAGGACAATGCAAATCTCTCTTCTCTCTCTCTCTCCCTACCCCCACTTCCCCTTCTTTCTCTCTCTTTCTGGCCAAAACAGTAACATACGATGACTTGAGAGAAAGCTTAGTTTTCTGTAGTTAGAAACTTCACTGTTGTCAACATTGAAATAACTAGGCGCTATTTTCCTAATTCTGTTGAGGAGTGACACTTTTCGGACAACAGAGAGGACCTTAGTCGTGTTATGGCTATACATTTTTACCGCGGGCTTTTAAAGAAAAAAAAAAACAATTAAAAAAAAAATCCCTTCTTCCCGTTCGCATCATCAGCTAGGAGGAGGCTGTGGCTCCCCAGCCCATGTGACACCACATTTTGTTAAGCTGGGTGGCTTTGTCTGCCTGGCTATGACAGGGCAGAAACTGCCACCTCACAAAAGGTCTGTGAAGCTCGGGTCATTGGTGTGGATAAAGGTTTCTGCTAGGTTGCAGGTTTTTTGAATGGGGTCTTGAAAGGATAGGGAGATGTATAGAAACTGGAGTCAGTTCAGAGGGGAACCAGAGAGAATGAGGGGGCTGGAGGAGGAGAGCTGCAAAGACAGAAAGGTGGGAGCCTTGTGTTAGAAGATGTGCCCTCTTCAGAGTGACAGCCAACTGCTTTTCATCCTCGCTGTGGTTTGGGGCTGAAAGTATGAAGATAGATTGTAGTTAGTGATGAGGAAAATGCACAAGGATGTGGTTAACAAGGAAAATCATGGAAGTTCCTCTGGAGTTATTTAAAAATAGGATGGTTCAATTTGGAGTCTCTAAAAAAGGTAGAGACATCATGATGATGAGTCTGACAGGTCGTGCGCAGTCCTCCAGGCGGTCTGGAAATGTCCTCGGCCAGCTTCACGCTGGCTGCTGCCCCACCCTGTCTTCTGCCCTGGGGACTCTTGGGGAACAGGGAGCTGCTTGGTGCCTGCCTCCAGCCACGGTAGTCATATGGAAATTTTGTGGAAAATAAAAATTAGTTCTCTTTTAGGAAAAGGTTAGGGGTTTCTTCTCCTGGTCTGTGACCCTTTTTGATCACATGACCTGGAGGTTGCAGTGGGAGAAGGAATTTGACAGCTCTTAGCTGGTCCATGCAGACTCTCTCTCCTTGATGTTTTTTCTCTCCTTTTAACTAACCATTCCAATTAATGCTTAACTTCCTCATTTTGGTTAGCGTTCTGCAGCATTCCAGACCTCGAGCACTGAATCAGGATGGGAAAAAGACGTTGTGTTCCCCCACTCGAGCCCAAGTTGGCAGCAGGCTGTTGTGGGGTCAAGAAGCCCAAATTATCTGGAAGTGGAACGCACAGTCACGGGAATCAGTCCACAACTGTCCCCGGCTCTAGTTCAGGACCTCTTCAAAACCACCAGCATGTGGACAGCAGCAGTGGACGGGAGAATGTGTCAGACTTAACTCTGGGACCTGGAAACTCTCCCATCACACGAATGAATCCCGCATCGGGAGCGCTGAGCCCTCTTCCCCGGCCTAACGGAACTGCCAACACCACTAAGAATCTGGTGGTGACCGCGGAGATGTGCTGCTACTGCTTCGACGTACTCTACTGTCACCTCTATGGCTTCCCACAGCCACGACTTCCTAGATTCACCAATGACCCCTAGTGAGTAACTCAGGTGCTGGGGCCACTGAGGAAGGCATGGCGACATCTTTCTGGGGTGATTCTCTCAAGAGATCTGCTGCTTGGAAATCTTTATTATCATTTGAGGAAAGGGTAATGGGAAGAGAATGATAAGAAACGTCCAGACAGTTTTAAATACAGTTCACATTTGGAGGAGGCTGTAGGCTTGTTAATGTTCTGGAAATCAAGTGAGTTCATTCTTGGCTCTTCTGTTAGTTCACATGGCAGTGGGTAGGTCATTTAACCTCGCAAGTGGGGAAGTCACGCCATACCACTGGGGACCCCGTAGTGTTGAAGTCCGGGTGAGTTGGAAGTCTGAGGCCAGGCTGGAGTCCAGGAGCTCTCATTCATTGGATCTGTGAGTTGGTTGACAGGGGCCCCTCACTTTGTTCATGAGCAATCCCTTGGTAAAGCTGTAGGGCCACTGACATCCCATCAAGAGATGTCCCAAGACCTCTGCTGGTCTCAGTGACTTAAATAAGCAATATGTATAAAGTAAACTGAAAAACTCCATGCTAGCATATTCTTCTTCCTCAGAATTGGAAGCCACTCTGAGCTGGCTTTGAAGAGCATTGCTGTTTTTTTATTTTTGTTTTGGGGGCATGCTTTTGGAGTATTCGTTGATATGAGACTATTCGTTCCACAATTGTTGGTTGCATACAGAGACTGCAAAACCTTGGCTGGGGCATGGAGAGGGTGTGAAGAAAAGGAGCCTCTTCCCTTGGGAGACCTGTCAGGTTGGCAGATCACACACGCACAGAGCTAAGATCACACACGCACAGAGCTAAGGTCACACGCACAGAGCTAAGATCGCACACGCACAGAGCTAAGATCGCACACGCACAGAGCTGAGATCACACACGCACAGAGCTGAGATCACACACGCACAGAGCTGAGATCACACACGCACAGAGCTGAGATCACACACGCACAGAGCTGAGATCACACACGCACAGAGCTAAGGGGAGTTGTTCTCTGAGACCTGTCAGGTCGGCAGATCACACACGCACAGAGCTAAGGGGAAGTTGTTCTCTGTGAGTGCGTCAGAGGAGAGGAAATGTGGAGGGAGGTGTGCTCGGTTTTTTGGGAACTGTCACCCTGGGGTAACGTGGTTGGAAAACACCTGACTGAGCAGGTGGAGATCCCAAGCCTGAGTGAGATCCAGGGTGCCCCATGTAAGAGAGAGACACAGTTTGGAAGAACAGGTGGTGATGTGGGTGTTTAGGGAAGGTTTAGGCTGTCGTATTCAGGGCTTTGCATTTCCGTCCTGCAGGCAATGGAGGCCTTGTCTTGAAGGATTTTTCAGTAGGCTTTGGGGCTGCAGCATTGGCTGGTGCTGTGCAGGTGCTTTATTGGAAGGAAGAGATGGCTAGACGGGAGAGCTGCTGTGGGGCCCTTTGTGACAGTGATCAAAGCAGATAACTTTGAAAACTTAAGTTGCCTCTAGAAATTATTAACTCAAGAATCTAAGAGGTAAGGGCATTAGTGTGGAGAGATTTCAGGAAGAGGGAACAGGCCTTGAAACCTCTGGCTAAAAAATCTGTCACTATCAATCTGATATAGCCTAATGAAGTGTGACTTTGGCCTAGAAACAGAAAATGGCAACTGCTAATAAAAAGGTGTCTTGGCTAGGCACGGTGGCTCATGCCTGTAATCTGTAATCTCAGCACTTCGGGAGGCTGAGGTGGGAGGATCGTTTGAGCCAGGAGTTCAAGCTTAGCATGAGCAACATAGTGAGACCCCCCCCCCATCTCTATTTTTTTTTAATCTATTTTTTTTTTCCTTTTTGAGACAGAGTCTCACTCTTGTCGAGGCTGGAGTGCAGTGGCATAATCTTGGCTCACTGCAACCTCTGCCTTTCAGAATCAAGCGATTCTCCCACCTCAGCCTCCTAAGTAGCTGAGATTACAGGCGCCTGCCACCACGCCCGGCCAATTTTTATATTTTCAGTAGAGGCAGGGTTTTACCATGTTGACCAGGCTGGTCTAGAACTCCTGACCTCAAGTGATCCGCCCACCTCGGCCTCCCAAAGTGCTGGGATTACAGGCGTGAGCCACTGCACCCGGCCTTTTAAAATCTTTTTTTAAAAATTAAAAAAGGTTTTTTGAGGGAACTTTTTTTTTTTTCTGAAAATTTATTTTCAGAGATATTTGTAGTTTCGGAGATATTCGTAGTTGTCAGGGGCGGACACGATCATGAAACATGATTATGGAACAACAACATGGGATTACAGATGAGCAGGGGGCTGTGCAGGTGAGGTGTGTCATCATGAAAGACAGAGCTGGGGAGCGTGGCTACCTGCATACACAGACTTAGGGAAGAGGAAACTGGAGAACTGGAAGAAAACGTGGAGTGTTGGGTAGAGAAAGAGGAAAGGAGCATGTCCGTTTGACAGCAGAGTGAGTTAAAGTTGTCAGCAGGGAACACGGAAACCGCTACGCGGAGCCTCTCCTCATGCTGCCTCGTAGGTGTCCTGTTTCCTGCCAGGGGCTGTGCCGTTTTCAGAAAGGCAGAGAGTCCTTTGGGTAGCTGGCGAGTCCGAAAAGAGGGATTCTTGGCACTAACAGAAATGAATAGGGACAAAGCCAAAAGGTTTTGTTCTTATCCATGATTAATTTGGGGCTGGAGAATGTTTTGTGTTTTGCTTTTTTTAGTCCGCTCTTTGTGACGTGGAAGACAGGGCGGGACAAGCGGCTTCGTGGCTGCATTGGGACCTTCTCAGCCATGAATCTTCATTCAGGACTCAGGGAATACACGTTAACCAGGTAATGACACCAGACGTTAAGAACTGTAGATAACTTGGCTAGAATCAGAAATAGCTGCCTGACTTTATTTCTTCTAAGTGATGTATGTTGAGTTTTCTCTTTTTGGTAATCAGGACATGTAAGGGGCTTAATCTGGTGAGTCACTTATCAGTTCAAGTACAGACAGTTAATAGCATCGAGCTGTTTTTAACGTGTTAGTGTTGATGAACAATAGATACTCTCTGAATAGCTCAAGATTCATAAATATGGGGGCTCTGTGGCACCTGATGTTGGCTCCTGACTCCAGAGCAGCCTTACCTGTGTTTTCTGTCCCCCTCCAGTGCACTTAAGGACAGCCGATTTCCCCCCCTGACCCGAGAGGAGCTGCCTAAACTTTTCTGCTCTGTCTCCCTCCTTACTAACTTTGAGGATGCCAGTGATTACCTGGACTGGGAGGTGAGAACAGCCGCATTTGGAACTCTGCATCTCTCGTTGCATTTGGGTTCGGGTTAGTACATGGCAATGTATCTCCTTCATTGAGAGAGAGGGCATAAGAATGTGAAGGCTCAGTTTGGAACCAATTGTGGGCAACATAGGTGACAGAAGAGGTGCTCCTGTACCAAGAGTAGGCAGAAATGTCAGTGTAAAGGCTTGCTTCTCCTGATTCTCCCTAGTCTGCTTGGTTTACATCTTTCTCCATGTCTAATAAGAAATAATGGAGTAAAAGAAAATATTCCAGATCCCTCTTGGCAAGCCTTGGAGTAAAAGTTTTTGTTTGCTTGTTTTTTTTTTTTTTTTTGAGATGGAGTTTCATTCTTGTTGCCCAGGCTGGAGTATAGTGGCGTGATCTCGGCTCACTGCAACCTCTGCCTCCTGAGTTCAAGGGATTCTCCTGCCTCAGCCTCCCAAGTAGCTGGGATTACAGGTGCCCACCACCATGCCCAGCTAATTTTTCTTTTTTTTTTTTTTTTTGAGACAGAGTCTCACTCTGTCGCCAGGCTGGAGTGCAGTGGCGCAATCTCGGCTCACTGCAACCTCCCTCTCTTGGGTTCAAGCGATTCTCCTCCCTCAACCTCCTGAGTAGCTGGGATTACAGGCGTGCGCCACCACACCCAGCTAATTTTTGTAGTTTTAGTAGAGACAGGGTTTCACCGTGTTAGCCAGGATGGTCTCAATCTCTTGACCTCGTGATCCACCTGCCTTGGCCTCCCAAAGTGATGGGATTACAGGCATGAGCCACCGTGCCCAGCCGTTTGTGTTTTTTTACTAGAGACGGAGTTTCACAATGTTGGCCAGGCTGGTCTCAAACTCCTGACCTCTGGTAATCCACCGGTCTTGGCCTCCCAAATTGTTGGGATTACAGGCGTGAGCCACTGCGCCTGGCTGAGTAGAAGTTTCTATTAGGAATCAGATGTGAAGGATCATGACCCCAGATAAAAACCTAGTGGCATGCTTATGTAACGGGATAGGGTCAAGGTAACATATTCACAATTCCTGGATGAGTTACTTAAAGAATTCCTTTCTCCTACCTTCATATTCTCAGAGGTGGCTGCACATACTCTCGACCCTTCCCTAAAAGCAGAACTTTGTTTGGCCTCTGCGCCTCCTGAGATAGAATTAGTCACGCAATGCAAGAAACTCTCCCTTTTCTAGGCCTGTGTTAAGCTGGTCAGGAAATAATGTGGATTTATATGTGGGGACTGAAGTTCCGTTAGAGTAAGTAAATGCCATTTACTTGGTTGTACTTTTTTCTATAGGTAGGGGTCCATGGGATTCGAATTGAATTCATTAATGAAAAAGGCGTCAAACGTACAGCCACATATTTACCTGAGGTTGCTAAGGAACAAGGTGAGTTGGATGAATGGGATTTTAATGACAAGTATCATTCACGGTGGTGCCAATTAAAGGGCAAGAAAGTGAAGTGTGTCATCTTTCAGCCCAACTGCAACTAAGAATGAGGGCCTTTCTGCCTCTTAATACCTGTCAAATTCCTGTAGAACCAAGGGTAAATTTCCAAAAAGGTCTAGGAGCTGGGAAAAGAAAAAGGGTAAATAAGTCACTTACTCGCCTGCTATTTCAAACACTTATTTTCAATAAATAGTTTTATTTCTTGGCCCCTTGAACTACAGTGGCAATTGTAGCAAAATACTATGAATCAACCTGACCATATTGTAGAATTCAGTAGGTATCGAACTTGGGATGACAAATCATTAAACAATGTTATACATGGCAAAGGGTGTAAACATAGTCCCTACTGTTTTTTAAAGAACTCAGTAGTCAGCCAGGCGTGGTGGGTTACTCCTATAATCCCAGCATTTTAGGAGGCCAAGGTGGGTGGATCACGAGGTCAAGAGATTGAGACCATTCTGGCCAACATGGTGAAACCCCGTCTCTACTAAAAATACAAAAATTAGCTGGGCATGGTGGTGCATGCCTGTAGACCCAGCTACTCAGGAGGCTGAGGCAGGAGGATCGCTTGAACCCAGGAGGCAGAGGTTGCAGTGAGCCGAGATTGCGCCACTACACTCCAGCCTGGTGACAGAGCGAGATTCCGTCTCCAAAAAAAAAAAAAAAGAAAAAACTCAGTAACCTTTAAGTTCTTCTGATGGGGACGTTAAAGGTAGGATGGATCGAGCAGATTTTCTCTTTAAAAGACTATCTAGAAGGGTACCTTTACATGTTGTGTGTGCGTTCTCTGATACGTAGTGCAGTTTTCTTTCTTTCTTGGAATTAGTCTGTTTTTGAAAATAATATGTGAAGCACAGTATTTGTTGGGTATGAACCTAGAATAGAGAAAAAATATCCAATGAAGTATATATCATGAGCAAACATGGAAAGCAATTGCCTGGTTGGTTTTTTTTCGCTTGTGCTTAACGTTTTCAAAAGCAGTGTATATGTGACATAAAAGCAAACCTTTTAGCCACCTCTTTTAGGTCATAAACCTAACACTCTGTACAAGGAGGCATACCATGTTTTGTAATGAGGAGGTGTAAATAATAGGTAAATAATCAAATTACTTTTGCCATTTGAAAGTTGGTTGGAAAAATAAAAACTTTGGAGCACGTAGCATAGTAATTTAGGGGATTTTCTTTGGTTTTTCTATTTGATGAAGTTGGTTTTATCTGTTAAGAAAGAGGCTGGGCACAGTTGCTCACATCTATGATCCCAGCACTTTGGGAGGCTAAGGTAGGTGGATTGCTAGAGCCCAGGAGTTCAAGACTAGTCTGGGCACCGTGGTGAAACCTCGTCTCTACAAAAAATACAAATTCAGCCGGGTGTGGTGGCACACACCTGACAGTCCGAGCCACTTGGGTGGCTGAGGTGGGAGGATCACGTGAGCCTGGGAGATGGAGGTTGCAGTGAGCCAATGTCGCGCCACTGCACTTCAGCCTGGGTGACAAGAGTGAGACCCCGTCTCAAAAGAAAAGAATGTGCGAGAATAACACAATAGTATATGCATGAGCAACTTTTCTGCCCTTCCTGAGGGAACAGCTCTTTCCTTCCTTCCTTCCTCGCCCTCTTCCTGTCTTTCTCTTTTTATTTCTTCCTTAAGACAGGGTCTGCTCCTATCTATCACCCAGGCTGGAGTGCCGTGGTATGATCCTGGCTCACTGCAGTCTTGACCTCCTGGGCTCAGATGATTCTCCCACCTCAGCCTCCTGAGTAGCTGGGACTACAGGCGCATCCTACACGCTCACTTAATTTTTGCATTCTTAGTAGGGATGATGTTTAACCATATTGCCTAGGCTGGCCTCGAACTCCTGGGCTCAAGTGATCCTCCTGCCTCAGTCTCCCAAAGTGCTGGGATTACAGGTGTGAGCCACCACACCCAGCTAGCTTCTTTCTCGCTGTCAATTTTTTACCATACAAAACAGGACTCCTAAAAATCATCACATTGAAGGAAGATCACACGAAGAAATAGAAGTTGCAGACTGTAAATTCCTCTCTTCCCACAGAGCAGCCTTGGGGACCAGCACTAGGCCAATAGGCTGGTCTAAGTTGGAACCATGTTTGTTCCTAGATAATTATACTGGGGTAACATCTGACAGGAAGGACGCAGGAGCAGGGAGCCTGGGGACAGCCATTATGGCATGTGTCGGGCTATCATCTCATGTCTCAGAGTCTCCACGGGACTGTCAGACAGACTGGGCGTCAGGTACGTGGGGGTCAGTGCCCAGGGCTTCCTCTGCCTTAGCAGACTCGGCTGCTTCTTGAGTCCCATTTCTCTTCTTGCACGGGCCACGTAAGAGCATGCCTTACTCTTAGATGTGCATTGACCTCAGTGTGGCCTCTCTCCTCCTCAGACTGGGATCAGATCCAGACAATAGACTCCTTGCTCAGGAAAGGTGGCTTTAAAGCTCCAATTACCAGTGAATTCAGAAAAACGATCAAACTCACCAGGTAAGCCATTGTCTTGTTTTCCTTATCATTTCTATTTAGTTGGGGTTGAATGGAGGATAACTTTGATGGGATGGGGAAGAAGTTTTCTCTGTGAATGTCCCTAAATCAAAGAAGTGTGGGTGAAGTTCAAGTTTTGAGGAAGCAGTGGCAGCAAAATCAGAGACTCTCCCAGCATCCTGTGCATCTCCACAGCTGAGCTGGGGACACAGTTGGAGCAGGCTGTGGTTGGCTTTGCCAGACCCACGTGGTTGGGAGGCTGAGGGGGAGACTGAGGTTAGGAGACAGGGCTCTCTCTGGAAGTCCAGAGTCAGCTGAGGTGCCGCTTTCTGACCGCACATGCAGTCAGGTGGCAGGAGATGCAGGAGAGTCAGAAAATGCTTTTTACAGAAAGTTGAAAGGAAGTGCCTGTCATTTGGGGGGATACTTCTAGGAGGAGGCTGCGTAGTGTAGCAGAATGCAAATGGGCTTGGAGCTGGAATCCCAGCTCAACATTTACTAGCTGTGTGACCTGAGCCAGTTACTTGACCTCTCTGAGCCTGTTCCCTGTCTGTAAGATGCGAATGATAATACCTTAGAGTTGTTTGAGGCTGTGCCAAGGTAATGGATGGAAAATTTCTAGCCTGGGGCCAGTCAACATTGTAGGTGTTCAGGAGATGTTAGTTCTCTTCTCATCCCTGTTGAAATCAGAAACACTGAGAGGTTTAGCTTCTATGGGCTTTTGTGGGCCTCTTTTGGGCCCCTCATCTGTAAAATGCTGAATAATCATATACTATCACAGGTCTGTTTGGAAGATGACCCAGTGTTTTTTACATGCTTTGGATTCCAAAAATTTTTAAGAAACAAAAAACTCTTCAAATACGAAGCATTATTATTATTATTATAATTTATTTGAACAGCCATTTCCCTGTCAAAATTCAGGAATAATCACCTTGCAGTGGAGGAGTGATTACAGTGGGAAAGAGATGGCTCTGGGTAAGGATTGTCACACCCAGCTCCTGTGGTCTGTAGTAGGCTCCATAGGTTTGTAACACCCCATGCTTCGCATCCTGACTCATGGCTCTTTCCAGAGCACAGCCAAAGTGCTGTGAATTCTGTTCGGACGACCCTGTGATATGGCATATTCATCTTGGGAGTGAGTCCTATCCTATCCTATAGAACCCCGAGGATCCTTTAGCCTGCTTCGGCAGACTCTGACCCCGAATTAGGTATCTGTGTCCCTTTTAGTTATAACAACTTGTTTGTTGCTCTTATGCAAATTGAGGTTGCATTTCTGTCAAATGTATCACATTTACTCTGAAAGTAGATACGCAATTTGCACTGGGTTTTGGTGCAGCCATCTTCCAATCTGCCACCCGTGTAATTTGACCTTGAAATTCTTCATCCAGACCCCAGTAGCGGATTGCTTACCAGCAGCCTGATGATAAGCACGTGTAGTGTTTCCAGGTGGGATGTGCTGAAACACAGTCTCAGGGGGAATTGTGGTCGTGCTTTTTCATCTTGTTCATTTGTAATAACAGCATTGTTTTCTTGTGCTGTCTTTCATTTTCTGTAAGTAAGATTGCTCTTGGTCTTCCATTTTATTCTTTCAAAATGTGGAGTAAGCTTTTGGTTTTTCTCTGCTGAGTGACTTTACAGAATGAAGCGTTTGGGGTTCCTAATACCCTTTCCTATTTCCTCATACAGGTACCGCAGTGAGAAGGTGACAATCAGTTACGCAGAGTATATTGCTTCCCGACAGCACTGTTTCCAGAACGGCACTCTTCATGCCCCGCCCCTCTACAATCATTACTCCTGACACGCAGCTGCGTGACCAGCCCCACCCCCCTGTGGCCGCCAGTGGCTATGACATCATTGGAGCGGATGCCTCCTCTTCCTGGTCCAGCTACTTCTATTACTGCACCATTTTATGATGCTAGCTTCCGTTGCCAAGTCTGCCTCCCGCTGACTGAGGGAGGGTCGGGTTACCTTGAATGAAACAGAACTTGAGGGGCCCAAGCCTTATCTCAGCCTTTCCTCAATATGGGGTTCTGTTGGATTGGGGCTCCTCCATGACTGGTGGAAATTACTGTGTGGGTTCAGAAGACCCTTGTCTGGTATTAGCCACATGGGTGTTGGCCACACACTGGAAGCTGAAATGGATGATCCCTGAAGGTTGAGCCCACACACACCCCTGCAGCCTCCCCAGGTGAAGTAGGTGTATTCCCGTGGCAGTCTGGGCAACGGAGACCAACAAACATTTTTAGGTTGTTTTAAATTCCTTTTTTTAAACTTCCAGTTTATTGCGTACCAAGAGTTGATTACAACCTCCATGCTTCATAAGTGGACGCCACGTGAGGGTTGGCCGTGGGCACCACGAGTCCTTTGAGGCTCCTGGACAGAGACCCACATCAAGATCGGAAGCCCTTTGGGTGGCGTTGCAGATCTCATTGCTCAGTAGGCCGTGAAGATTTTCATCCTCATCCCATTCTCAGTTGGATTTTCTGGCACTCTTCCTGCATCGAGTCTCCTGATGACTGAACAGAGCTCCGCGGTGTAGCCTGCTGAGGAACGGAATGGAGGTGTGCACGGGAGGTCCCGACGTCATCACTGCGCGCAGGTGTGAAAGGAGAGACCTCTTCTGCACCGCCCGGCTACCTCACTCCTCTGCTGGTAGCAGTGCCTAGAGCTGGACCTAGGTTCTCAGAAGCACACACGTGCAAACAAGCGATGGAGCTGGGCTTTAGGAGGGGAGGACACATCGTAGGAGAGAACCCAGGGTCTCTAAGCTGGTTTTCTTTTCAGGCAGACATCCGAGGGGCCTGTAAGCAGGGCAGTTCCTTTTTCCAGTTTGCCTGTAGAAGTGGGAAGACTGTTGATGTTTCTGTCCTTTCCAGGACTTCAGAAAACAGTGGTGTAATTACACAAGGTGGATCTTTATGTTGCCTAACATGCTGGGAATCTTCACCCCACCAGGGCAAATTTCCAAATAGCTCATTTTATTCTAGGTCTTTCAAACTTTCATCTGACATATTTCCCTTTCCCATTGTCGCTGATTTCCAAGTCGCTGTCAGCAATGTTTTCCTCTCTCCTTGCCTATTCTTCACTTATTTGGTGGCAAAGTTCATAGAACTAGGGGACTTGGAAGATGCTTTGAAAATATTGTTACAAAGGCACTGCTAAAATGATTCACAGGAAGAGTGGCCAATTGGAAGAAGGATCCTAAGGATGTGACACTGGTTTTCAACAACATGCTTAGAGAACTCTTGAAGTGGATTGGGTGTCAACCCAGTGAACATAACGTTTTTATTTAATTTATTTTTTGCAGTTTATGTGGTGATGGTGTGGCTTTCCGAAATGGGCAAATATTCAAAAGATCTTTTGCATTTTCTTCTTCCAGGAATGGGGAAGGGGAGCGGGGGCACAGTCTGAGAAAGGACACCTGTGCTGTTCTAGGCATCGCTGGCAAGTTTGTGGGAAGGGATGGGCAAGGGTGAGTGGGTGTGCTCCACACCGTCCTGTGCTGCTCGGGAGGACCTGGGATGTGCGAGGGAAACGTGGGTGACGGTGCCTAGGCCGCGGCCCTTCACTGCTGTGCTGGGTTCCTGCAGCCTGCTACGTTTCCCTTGGCAATGTAAATGAAGATGGAGGGGTCATTTCATGATTTCCTGCTGCTGAGAATAAATGTCTTGTTAAAACATGTGGCAACGGTTACTCTTAGGTGCCATGGATTGATGTCAGGGTGGTCAGCTCTGGACTAAGCCACCCACCTCCAATTTGTACAACAGTATTGATACATAGGGCTACACTCATTACTGTTCAAGTGTTCTATGTTAAAAGTTGTGTTTAATTTCTAAAGATTAAAAAAAGCAAAAAAATTGGTGCTAAACCTTCACCCCTGAGCACGCTCAGTGAGACTGGTCATGCAAGCATTTACAGTGCCATGCTCCTCAAGCCGATTTTTTTCTTGTAGAAATGTTGCCCTATTTGTCTTCTCCAATGTATGTTATTTTATTTTATTTTATTTTATTGAGGGGGGGTAGGAAACCTGCCATTTAAGAAAATGAATAGAAAATTTTAAAACCCAAGAAATGGGGAAAAAAAAAATCAGTGCACAAGAATCGGGCTGGTGAGGCCCAGCACCACACTGAAGTGGGCTCAGTGGTTTTGGAGTGAAGAAGCCTTACTCCCTGCACATTCCCTCATGCTCCCACACAAGTCCAGCAATGGAAACGCTTGGGTTCCTCTTGCTTTGTCAAGGGGACTCAGGAGTCGACCAAGGGAAACCATTTGGCCCCGTGAGGAATGGACACTGTCAGTATCCGTCCTGAACGGGGCCTAGTCAGGAAGCGGTCTAGAAGTGTACGGTTGTGGTCGCCTCATGAAAGTGTGTAGCAGGTGGCTCTCAGGAAAAATACCAAGTCTGGATCATCCATGTGGCAGCTTTGCATAGGGAGAAGACAGCTCCGAACTGGAACTGAACTGCCTTCTGCATGCTTGACCAAAGCAGTGATGAGGGTGGCCAGTACCTGCAGTGTGCATGGTAGGTTTAAAGAAAAGGGAATGTATTCTGCTGTTTCCTTTGTCCTTGGGCTGCTCAAGCTGGACAGTAGGTAACCACTGTTTTCAAGGACCAGCCCAACTTCTCTGGTTGGTTCGGAGTTCGTTTCATCCCTAGCTGTGAGTGCCTTTTGGTCTGGAAAGTTGGCTTGTCTCATAATACCCACAGCTAGGACATTCTCTCTGTAATTATGAATTGTCCTTGTTTTCCATTAAAAGAGAATGTCTTTGATCACTAGAGTTGGTCGGTGTTGGATTATTTCCACTGTGAGATTCTTAAAACTTTTTCGCTTCATAATAAAACAACTCATGTTAGAGACCCTTTCAACATGAAAGGTTTGTAGTTGAGACATGACATATTTTATTGTTTATAATAAAAATCATCTATACAAAAGTCCTGGGTGTTAATATTTTGCACAAGATCTGTTTTCCATGATGTGTTGACATCTACAATTTCACTAACTGTTGATGTTCTTTTCTGTTGAGATTCTGGAGCCTAGGGAGCTGTGTTCTTTTTGTTCATTTCGTTCTTATTTCCCTGAAGCAAGAGACTATATGGCCTTCAGTGCAAAGACTTCAGACCAATTCTTTGTATTACACTTGGTTGCCTCTTGGCTATCTAACTTCTGAGTGCAAATCATTGAACTCTTTAACGAAGTATTGTAGAGAATAAATCATAATGGATACATGTTTTGTCCTGCCTCTTTTTTAAACATGTGACTTGATTTATATGGAATGGTGGTACGTTGTCTTATTTTTGAAGACAGGCAACAAGATAGTATTCAGTCAGCTTGGATGTCTTCTGTGCTGCTCGTGACCCCACCCTTGTGTATGTTTTTGTGGTTGGTGGCAATGCCACTGGTGTTTTAGAGCCAAGTTCCGTGAGCAAGCAATCATTAGCTCTTAAGATTTGGGTTTCTCCAGACAGGTTCGTTGTGAGATTTTTCACATGAGACTGACCTTACCAAAAAAGCCAAAATCTCTTGAAGAGGAAAAACCACTAAAATTTAATATAATTTGGTGATGTTAATTCCAGCAAAGACCCTGGGACGTCCTGGTGCAGTCTGACCTACCCAGTTTTTGTTTTTGGATGACCCAGAAAAGATGAGATGTGTTTGGAGAAAAGGACATCTTCAGTTTAGACTTTTTTTTTCTTTTTTAACTTGGCAAAAATAATTTAGTATTCCATTTGGGCAGCACCCTGGGGCCTGCTTGTCCCTCCCTGGCTCCAGCCCCCTAACCAACCCACCCAAAGATCAGCAGTTGACACTATTTGCAGGGAGGTAGTTTTTTTTTTTTTTTTTTTTTTTTTAAGGTTCTCAATTCTGAGGCCCTTAGCAAAGCTCAAAAACACATGGCTACAGATAAAAACATGCTGTCGGGGTTAGGTAATTTTGAAAATTGACTACCAGCAGCTGGCTAGATGTTTACAGGCTTTGTTAATAACTGGTGTGTCTGAAGAGGAATTCGTGTCTTCAATATAAATTAGTGTTCTAGAGATTACATTCCATAGTACCTGTAATTAAACAGCATGGAATTCCCTATGACTGATTTTGGGGGAGAGGGTGATTGGTGATAAAGCAAAATTTGTGATTTTAGCCATCACTGTTGACTTCTGGAGTGTGAAATAAACCATCTGATTGGGTCAGTGGTGCTAATTGTGGGAGTGGGGGTGGGGGAGGTGCTCTACAGCTGCTTCTAGATCAATCTAGGTCTGTAACCTTGGCTTGAATAATCTGACTGAACTACTAAGTGGGCTGGTTGAAGGGCTTGACTCAACCAGTACCGTACAAGAATCAGAGTAGCAGCCTGAGGAATGTAATGCAAGTCCTGTCCCTTCTGTGTCTTTTCCTCATTAAAATCAAGCTCAGACGAGAATTCGAGGGTCTCTCTTCCTGCCGCTTATGCATTATTTCTACTCACACAGGTTCTGTATGCCCTGAAAAATTGGGGTGGGGGGGGAACTCCAATTTCAAAGCTATTGGAAAACAGAAAAGAGAGGTCTCCAGTTCACCATCAGTCCCTCAAGTTCCTGCTGCCAATCAGACCCCCTTCCCCCACTATGGCTATTCTGTGATCACATCCTGGCTCCCAACCAAAGAAATAACCCAGGGCGGATGACAGCTGGAATCTTCTCTGGCTGGCAGTCCCACAGGCCTAAGCTCAAATCTTGGTCCTGCCATTTATAAGGCATTTCCCACTTTGTGACAGGACTGTGAATCTCTAAGGTAACCTGACCTTAGAGAAGTCATAGGTAAAAAGAGTAAACATAGTAAATGTTTTGCCCAGACCCCAACACATGGTGCAGTGGCTGGGCGGCTGTGGTTATCTGGCCTGTCACTCAGTGCTGGGTGTGCAGGGGAACACCCGCAAGCATCAAACCCGCCGGAACCTTCAGCCTTTCCGAGCACGTGAAAGGGGGCGTGGCCAGCCCTTGCAGTCTGGGCAGGTTCCTTGGAGAAGCAGGACTGAAGCAAAGAGCATTCTCTGGAGGAGGGAACTTCTCAGGTGGAGGGAGACCACAGTGCGGGCACAGCAAGACGCCGTGGAGGAGCCCTCGCAGGAGGCCAGGCTGCACAGGCCAGACAGGATTCCCAGGACAGCCTTCTAAAGGATTTCTTTTTTTTTAGTTTTAAAATTTTACTTTTTAATTTTTTAAAGCTTTTTTTTTTTTTTTTTTTGAGACGGAGTCTCACTCTGTCGCCCAGGCTGGAATGCAGTGGCGCAATCTCGGCTCACTAAAACCTCCGCCTCAGCCTCCCGAGTAGCTGGGATTACAGGCGCCCGCCACCACGCCCCAGATTTTTTTTTTTTTTTGTAGAGAGAGATTTCACCATGTTGGCCAGGCTGGTTTCGAACTCCTGACCTAAGGTGATCCGCCCGCCTCAGCTTCCCAAAGTACTGGGATTACAGGCGTGAGCCACCGCGCCTGGACTTTGCCTTTTTTTTTTGGCCGGTCTCTCTCTCTTGCCCAGGCTGGAGTGCAGTGAGGAGATCATAGTTCACTGCATCCCTCAAGCGATACACCTGCCTAGGTCTCTCCAGTAGCTGGGACTACAGGCGCGCACCACAACGCCAGGCTAATTTTTGTATTTTTTAGAGACGAGGTCTCACTATGTTGTCCAGGCTGGTCTTGAACTCTGGAGCTCAAGCGATCCTCCAGCCTCGGCCTCCCAAAGTGCCGGGATTTCAGGCGTGAACCACTGTGCCCGGCCCAATTCATTTGTTGTTAAATCAACAGAGTTTACAATATGACCTTCTAAACATTGTTGACTAATGAGCTAAGATATCGTTGACTAATAAGCTACGATTATTTCCTTTATTGTACAACCTTTCGTTTTCTCCAGTGTCGAAAACAGCATCATTTTTCATTTGCATTTCTTTTTTCTTTTTTAATATATTTTTTGAGATGGATTCTCACTCTGTCGTCCAGGCTGGAGTGCAGTGGCGCGATCTCAGCTCCCTGCAACCTCCGCCTCCCGGGTTCAAGCGAATCTTCTGCCTCATCCTCCCGAGTAGCTGGGATCACAAGCGCCCACCACCATGCCCGGCTAATTTTTGTATTTTTAGTACAGATAGGGTTTCACCATTTTGGTCAGACTGGTTTCGAACTCCTGACCTCAGGTGATCCCGTCGCCTCGGCCTCCCAAAGTGCTGGGATTACAGGCGTGAGTCACTGTGCCCGGCCGTCATTTGCTTAATTTTCTATGCATCACCCAAATGTTCCAACAGACGTGTGGTAAAAGCCTCTGAATATCATTGTCCGCGTGCTCAGAAGTATTAGATAATCCATCACAAATGAATAAAATTTTAGAAGTGTAAGTCAGTGAAAGAAATTCGACCCGGCACGTTCGGAGTCGGCTGCCCTGCTCTCCATCAGCAGGCGTTCCTGCAGCTCATCTGACCCTCTCCGCCCAGAAAGGCCTAGGGACCTACCCCAGGACGTCTGCGCGGCGAGGCGCGAGGGAGGAGAAGGAGTGCAGGGCGGCCCTGGGCGGCGGGGAGCCTCCGGGACCTCACCAGCCGGTCCCCGCGCTGCGCCCCGCCAGCCTCACACTCCCGGCCCCGCCCACCCCTCGGGGCCCCTCCCAAGACCACGCCCCTTCCGTGGCCGTTGCTCCGCGCTTCCGCTTCCGGCGGCGCTGGTGGGGCGCGCGACTCAGCGATGGCAGCAGGTGGCGGCGATCCGCGGGCTGGCGACGTAGAGGAGGACGCCTCACAGCTCATCTTTCCTAAAGGTTGGGCTCGGGGCCGCCAGACCGCCCCGCGCCACTTCGCGTGGTCGCCGCAGGCCTGGCGTTATCCGCGCTTCGCCCAAGGCCTGGCCTCGGCGGCGGCTTGGGCAGACCCCCGCGCGGCGTAGGGCTGGGGAGGGAACGTGGACCTGGGAGTGGCCGCCTGGGCAACTGGGTTATTTTATGTGATAACAAACTGCGAAGTTCCGGGCGCTGGTGTCAAAGGTAAACAAAGCCGGAAACCCAGGTGGTGAGGACAGATTTTTAAACAGGGATAGAACGTTGCACTAGGGAGAAGAGTCCAGCGTGAACCGAACTCAGCTTCGATTAGTACCGAACCTCTGGGCGTTTTAAAGGAGAGTTAGGGAATAAGGATGTGGTGAGCGGGGGCTCAGGGGAGTCGGGGAAGTGAGAAATGTAAAAAAGAGGGAAGAGGAGGGTCCGTGTGAACCCACCTTGGTTTGTTGACTGCAGCATGTATCGAAGTTAGGCCCCTACCCTCCCACAGAGGCGGAGAGACAGAGGCCTATTTTCAGCCGTTGGCTGGAACAAACAAATCACTTTGGCAGCCTCGAGTTTTCTCAGGCACGCAGTGGTTGGGGAGGGTATTCCTAGGGATGAAGACCTCAAGACCTCAAGTGATCCATCCACCTTGGCCTCACAGAGCTGGCATTACAGGCGTGAGCCACCTCGCCCTGCATTTTTTTTTTTTTTTTTTTTTGAGGCAAGATCTCATTCTGCTACCCAGGTTGGAGTGCAGTGGTGTGATCACAGCTCACTGCAGCCTCAACCTTTCCAGGCTCACGTAATCCTCGCACCTCACTTCAGCCCCTGGAGTACCTGGAACTACAAGTGCACACCACCACACCTGGCTAATTTTTGTATTTTTTTTGTGGAGACAAGATTTCACCATGTGGCCCAGGCTGGTCTTGAATTCCTGGCCTCAAGTGGTCTACCTGCCTTAGCTGCCTAAAGTGTTAGAAAGTACAGGTGTGAGCCACTGCACCGGGCCTATTAATGGTCGTGATGACGGAACCTTACTAAAATTTCCAGATGACATACTGGCCAAGGAATTGTTTTCCTTTTTTAGCAACAGGGATTAATTATGGCCATTGTTCTTAAAATATTTGCACAAGAGAGAATAACATGCAGATCCCCTGATCTATTTCCTTTTGTTTCCAAATAAATTGTGTGTGTGTGTGTGTGTGTGTGTGTGTGTGTATGCTTTCACTTGAAAATGTTTATTGGAATTAGCCATGGGGAGAAGTCTTGGATTCCTCCTCTCCATAGTTATACAAAAGTGTCTGAACTGCCTCCCCCATCCCCATTTTGTTGATGCCGAATCCTGGGAATGCCTCCCAAAAGCTCTGTGATAGGTCTCAGACACCCCTTTCCTAGGCCCTCTGAGTTACAGTTTGGCTGCCTTGACCTTCCTTGGTTGAAGGGAGTGAGGGTAATGTATTAGTAGTATTTGAATATTGTTCTTAATGAGAAATAGGGACAGTTGACTAGTTTCCTGGTGGCCTAAAAGTTCCATTCCTTTCCATTTAACAAGTAATTTCGGTTTAGTGCAGAAAGGGAGGCATCTGTTTTGTTTTGTTTTGTTTTTTGAGACAGAGTGTTTCACTCTTGTTGCCTAGGCTGGAGTGCAGTGGCACAATCTCGGCTCACCGCAACCTCCCACCTCCTGGGTTCAAGCGATTCTCCTGCCTCAGCCTGAGTAGCTGGGATTACAGGCATGTGCCACCATGCCCGACTAATTTTTGTATTAGTAGAGATGGGGTTTCACCATGTTAGGCTGGTCTCGAACTCCTGACTTTAGGTGATTCACCTGACTTGGCCTCCCAAAGTGCTGGGATTACAGGCATGAGCCACGGCACCCAGCCTGGGATGCATCTCTTAACATTGATTTTTCCAGGACCTGTAAAAACATCAAAGTTCCAACACACCGATTTGTAACTGATTAGCTACTTCTTCCCTTTTTTGTTTTGGCCTGATGTCATTTGTTACTGTCGCTTCGGAGTTTGGAGGTCCTGCAGTCCTGATATATAACGCCTTTTCCTCTACTCATTGCTGTGAGGCAGTAGTTTCTTCTGTACCTACAGTGCCTCAGTGTTAAAGATTAAAAGAAGTAACGTTCCTGGTATACAAATAGGCACTCACTGTAGTACATCCCCTGTTATAGGCTGGAAGACAGAAAAAGGTGTTCTGAGGTTTTTGTTTAAACTCTCCTGCCCTCAGGTAGAAAATAGCTTTTGGTTACCTATTTTTTAATTTAGATTTTAATTTTATTTCAATAGTGCTCCAGCTGTATTGGTAGCCTATTATATTCAGTAGCAATGAGTACCTTTCAAATAAAAATAGACTTTCCTCCTGACCTACCACTTAAACTGTCTGTGTTGTGAAAGGAGAATGAGGCTCTTGTCAGTTACCCGGCTTGAGAATTGGGAAGGCGTTACTCTGAGGGAGGTGTTAGTGATTTCCCCGATAATAAACAGACCTATAGCACGTGTAAATGTGAAATTGCAAGTCATTCTGGCTTTTCCTCACTGTTGCTTCCTTTTCGGTGAGGGATTATAAACATGAATTCATGTTTATGAATGGTTCCTGCTCTAGGGGAATTCACTGTTAAGAGAAGGGCAGATAAAAACGATCTCTAATACTTTGAGATAAACATCAGGAACATAAGATCCTGCAGGAACATAAGGGAGAGAGTGATTTTCCCAAGGGGTAACAGCATTTTTTAACAGAACTATTCTAGAAGTGTAGAAGGTAGCCATATATTATGAAAATGGGCCATGGGTTTCTTTTTCTCTCAAACCTAATTCTTAAAAATTGCTTATAACATTTGTGTGGGTACAAAAATAGATTTGGGGGTACATTATTAATGTTTATTTCTAGACATTTGGCCCTTTTTAACACGTAACAATTCTTAAAATTGAGAGTATAATACTAGCATTATCGAAGTAGGAAGATGATGAGCTGATGCAGGCTAGAGGGCAGTAATTGTCAGTGTACTCTTGAAATCAGTAACTAGTCTATATGTGTCACTACTTAGTAGCATGTCTAGGTCAGGTTTTTGGTGTCAGAATCTAGTTCAGACAAGCTAAATGTTAGTGTCTCGTGAACTCCACTTTGCCTTGTGATATGTAACTGTGGGTAAATGTAAAGATGTGAGTAGCTGCAGGCATAAAAAAGAACGAGATCCCAGCCTTGGCAGCATGGCGAAACCCCCGTCTCTACCAAAAACATACAGGGTGTGGTGGTGCGTGCCTGCAGTCCAGCTACCTGGCAGGCTGAGGTGGGGGTGGGGGGTCACCTGAGCTCAGGGAGGTCAAGGCTAGTGTGAACTGTATTCATGCCACTACACTGCAGCGTGGGTGACAGATTGAGACCCTGTTTCAAAAAAAAAATAAAAGAACGAAATCATGTCTTTTGTAGCAACATGGATGGAGCTGGAGGCATTCACTTAAGCAATTAACACAGGAACAAAAAACCAAGTACCTCACATTCTTATAAGTGGGAGTTAAACCTTGAATACATATGGACAGAAGGGAACAACAGACACTGAGGCCTAGTTGAGGGGGTGGATGGTGCGGATTGAAAAACTACCTGGCAGTACTATGCTTATCACTTGGATGACAAAATGGTCTGTTCACCAAACCCTCACAACACCCATTTCCCCTGTACTACAGACCTGCACATGTACCCTGAACCTAAGATAACAGTTCGAAAAAAAGTAGATGTGGGGTAGGAAACCCCTGGATCTCTGCAGGGGCAGAGAAATGTTCAAATGCACAATGAACATTATTAGAAGCAAACTTTTGAAGGAGTATTTTCAGCTGCCATTTATGCTTCTCACAAATAGAGTTTGAAACAGCTGAGACACTTCTAAATTCAGAAGTTCATATGCTTCTGGAACATCGAAAGCAACAGAATGAGAGTGCAGAGGATGAACAGGAACTCTCAGAAGTCTTCATGAAAACATTAAACTACACAGCCCGTTTCAGTCGTTTCAAAAACAGAGAGACCATTGCCAGTGTTCGTAGGTGAGTGCTAAAAGAAAGTTTTTATTAATCCAAACCGTTGGACAACTGCATGTGGACTGCTGTCCCCTCCCCCTTTCCCAGGTGTCACCTGTGAATTTAAGTAAAATAATGTTGGGCTGGGCATGGCGGCTCACACCTATGCTCCTAGCACTTTGGGACATTGAGGCAGCAGATCACTTGAGGCCAGATGTTCAAGACCAGCCTGGTCAACATAGCAAAAACCCGTCTCTACTAAAAATGCAAAAACTAGCTGGGTGTGATGGTATACACCATGAATCCCAGCTACTCAGGAGGCTGAGGTGGGAGAATCGCTTGAACCTGCAGGCCAAGGTTGCAGTGAGCCGAGATTGCGCCACTGAACTCCAGCCTGGGTAACTTAGAAGACCAAAATTTCAGCCAAGTGTGGTGGCTTACACCTATAATCCACACTTTGCGGGGCTGGGGTGGACCAGTCTCTTGAGGCCAGAAGTTCAAGACCAGCATGGGCAACATGGTGAAACTCCTGTCCCTACAAAAAAAATACAAAAATTAGCCAGGTGTGGTGGCAGGTACCTGTGGTCCCAGTTACTTGGGAGGCTGAAGTGGGAGGATCATGTGAGCCCGGGAGGTTAGGCTTTAGTGAACTGTGATTGTACCACTTTACTCCAGTCTGGGAACAGATTCAAATATGACTCTGTCGTATTTTATATAAGTCCAGTATGTGTGATCCAAATGTTACTGTTAGTGGGGAAGTAAGGTTTTTTCGTTATTTTTTTGTAGCGTTGGGGAGACTTACTATGTTGCCTAGGCTGGTCTCAAACTCCTGGCCTCAATTGATCTCCCACCTTAGCCCCCCAAAATGCTGGGATTGGCCGGGTGCGGTGACTCACGCCTGTAATTCCAGCACTTTGGGAGACTGAGATGGGCAGATCACTTGAGGTCAGGAATTCGAGACCAGCCTGACCAAAATGGTGAAATCTCGTCTGTACTAAAAATACAAAAATTAGCTGGGCGTGGTAGCGCACACCTGTAGTCCCAGCTACTTGGGAGCCTGAGAAAGGATAATTGCTTGAACCTGGGAGGTGGAGGTAGCAGTGAGCCAAGATCGTGCCACTGCACTCCAGCCTGGGTGGCAGAGTGAGACTCCATCTCAAAAAAAAAAAAGACTCGATCTCAAAAAAAAAAAAAGCGCTTGAATTAGAAGTAAGCCACCATGTCCAGCCTATATATATATGTGTATATATATAATTTTTTTTGATAACAGTATTTGTACATATGTGTGAGGTACACGTGATATTTTGTTACTTAGAATGTGTAATGAGTATGTTAGGGTGTTTAGGGTGTTGATCACTTCTATGTATTAGGAACAGTTCAAGTCTTCTCCCCTAGCTATTTTTATTTTCTGTATTTATTCATTTATTTTAGAGACAGGGTCTCACTATGTTGCCCAGGCTGAGACGTCTTGAACTTCTGGACTCGAGTGATCCTCCTGCCTTGGCCTCCTCCCAAAGTGCTAGGATTACAGGCATGAGCTGCTAAGCCCGGCCTCCTCTACCTTTTTTTTGTTTTGTTTCATTTTGTTTTGAGACAGTCTCACTTCATCACCCAGATTGGAGTGGTGCAATCTTGGCTCACTTCTACCTCTGCCTCCCAGGTTAAAGCAGTTCTCATGCCTCAGCCTCCCAAGTAGCTGAGACTACAGACATATGCCACCACACCCGGCTAATACATTTTTTTTTTTTGAGATGGAGTCTAGTTCTGTCACCCAGGCTAGAGTGCAGTGGCGTGATCTTGGCTCACTGCAACCTCTGCCTCCCGGGTTCAAGTGATCTTGCCTCAGCCTCCTGAGTAAGCTGGGTTTACCGGCGCCCACCACTGCACCCAGCTAATTTTTATATTTTTAGTAGAGATGAGGTTTCACTGTGTTGGCCAGGCCAGGCTGGTGATCTGCCCGCCTCGGCCTCCCAAAGTGCTGGGATTACAGGCATGAGCCACTGAGCCTGGCCAATTTTTGTATTTTTAGTAGAGACGGGGTTTTGCCGTGGTGCTCAGGCTGGTCTTGAACTCCTCACGTCAAGTGATAGCCCACCTTGGCCTCTCAGAGTGCTAGAATTACAGATGCGAGCCATGACACCTGGCCGTCTAGCTATATTTAAATACTGGCTACATTTGATCCCTTTTTTCCTGTTGATTATTCTTTTGATTTTTGTTGTTTCTTTGTTTTTGATTTTTTTGTTTTGATTTTTTTTTTTTTTCCTTTTGATTAGCTTGCTACTCCAGAAAAAGCTTCACAAGTTTGAGTTGGCCTGTTTGGCCAACCTTTGCCCAGAGACTGCTGAGGAGTCCAAGGCTCTAATCCCAAGGTTAGTACCAGTTGTGATAAGTTCTCTGTATACTGGATAAATTCCTACAAATAGAATTGGTGTGTCTAAAATGTGTATGCATTATATATTTGGATACATGATTGCCAATATTGAATGAAAGTGCCTTTTTTGTTCAATATTTCAAAGCACGTTTCCTGCTTATTAACAGTGTGTGAGAGTGATGGTTTTATACCACACCAAGTGAGAGCAAAAATCTGAAACAGCTGGAACTTCCGTACGCTGATGGTAGGGGTGTGAGTGTTAATTACAACAGTCATTTTGGAGAGCAATTTGGCTGTGTCTGGTAAAGATGAATATACTCCATGTTCCAAATATCCATTCCTGGTACATATCTTAAACGTAACTCACACAAGTTTACAAGGAGACGTATATTCTAGTGTTCATTGCTGCACTGTTTTGTTTCTGCTTTTGTTTTTAGTAGACATGGGGTTTCACCATGTTGGCCAGGCTGGTCTCAAACTTCCGGCCTCAAGTGATCTGCCCACTTTGGCCTCCCAAGGTGCTGGGATTACAGGCATGAGCCGCAGTGCCCGGCCTCATGCTGCACTGCTAATGATAGCAGAAATTTGATAATCTCTTAGTCAGTAAGAAAGTGGATAAATGAATCATTGTATAGTCATACAATGTTTATTGTACGGCAGTGAAAAAAATCAGTGAATCAGGAACTACATGGAATATGTCAGAGTGAATTCTGAGGGAAAAAATGGCAGAAGGATAAATACAGTGTGATGCGCCGCTTTTTGAGACGGAGTCTCGCTGTGTCGTTTCCAGGCTGGAGGCAGTGGCGCACTGCTCACTGCAAGCTCCGGCCCCGGGTTCACGCTTATTCTTCGCCACTAGCCTCGAGTAGCTGGGACCACAGGCTCACCACCATGCCCGGCTAGTTTTTTGTATTTTAGTAGAGACGGGTTTCACCATGTTAGCCAGGATGGTCTCATCTCCTGACTCGTGATCCACCCGGCCGGCCTCCCAAAGTGCTGGGATTACAGGCTTGAGCTATCATACTCGGCCATTTTATAAAGTTTGAAATCAGGGCGCATACATTACGATCCATAAATGTGTAGTAAGTATAAAATATGTATGGCAAAACAAATTTTTAAAAAATGTATGGCAATGATAAATACTAAATTGAGGATGGTGGTTATTTCTGGGGAAGGAGGGAAGGTATTGGTCTAGGAAAGTAACACAGCCATCCACTTTCCTGCTTATTAAAGAACTCTGGGTCGCTGGGCCGGGTGCAGTGGCTCATGCCTGTAATCCCAGCACTTTGAGAGGCCAAGGCAGGTGGATCCCAAGGTTAGGAGGTCGAGACCATCCTGGCCAACATGATGTAACTCCATCTCTACTAAAATAGAAAATTAGCTGAGCATGGTGGTGTGTGCCGTTGTCCCTGCTACTTGGGAGGCTGAGGTAGGGGAATCACTTGAACCCAGGAGGTGGAGGTTGCAGTGAGCCGAGATTGTGCCACTGCACTCCAGCTTGGCAACAGAGCGACACTCCATCTCAAAAAAAAAAGAACTCTGGCCAGGTGTGGTGACTCACACCTGTCATCCCAGCACTTTGGGAGGTTGATACCATTAGAAAACATGAAGACAGTAAGTGAAAAATGCAGGGCCGGGCGTGGTGGCTCATGCCTGTAATCCTAGCTGTTTGAGAGGCTGAGGCAGGAGGATCACCTGAAGTCAGGAGTTGAAGACCAGCCTGGCCAATGGTGAAACCCCGTCTCTACTAAAAATATAAAAATCACCTGGGTGAGGACTGGGCGCGGTGGCTCACACCTGTAATCCCACCACTTTGGGAGACCTAGGCGGGCGGATCATGAGGTCAGGAGATCGAGACCATCCTGGCTAACACAGTGAAACCCTGTCTCTACTAAAAATACAAAAAATTAGCTGGGCATGGTGGTGGGCACCTGTAGTCCCAACTACTTGGGAGGCTGAGGCAGGAGAATGGCAGGAACCCAGAAGGCGGAGCTTGCAGTGAGTCAGGATTGCGCCACTGCACTCCAGCCTGGGTGACAGAGCAAGACTCCGTCTCAAAAAAAAGAAAAATTAGCTGGGTGTGGTGTCAGGCGCCTGTAATCCCAGGTACTCGGTAGGCTGAGGCAGGAGAATCACTTGAACCCGGGAGGCGGAGGTTTCAGTGAGCTAAGATCATGCCACTTCACTCTAGCCTAGGTGACAAGAGCGAAACTCCGTCTCAAAAAAAAGGAAAAAAAGCCTGTAAGTCAAGTGGGGCTAACTGTACAGGTATATTTTTTATACTTTTTATCTTTTATGCGTTGGAAATATTTTGTAATGTTTTATCAGGAAAAGTGGAAAAGAAATACAGATGAAAGGTGAAGGTGTTAGAGATGTGGGCAGTAGATGAGCACGCCTCAAAGAAGAGCGTGGGGAAATTGCCAGTTGCCAAATCACTCATTTCTTTTCGTTTTCTTGTAGCTTGGAGGGACGGTTTGAAGATGAGGAGCTGCAGCAGATTCTTGATGATATCCAGACAAAGCGCAGCTTTCAGTATTAATCTCCAAACGTCGCTGCTGCTCGGAGAAACCGCGTCCGCAGGCGTAACACCACCTTCCCAGGCTCTGGCTGACTTGCATGGAAATGCTGTTGCGGAGGACAGTTGAGAATTCCTTTGGAGAAAACAGCCCGGCTCGGCGTGGGGTTAGGTTGCTGTTTCAAATAACTCATAGGCCCAGGACATGGAATCTTGGAGCAGCCTTGTGCAGTGGCTGCCAGTGGCTTCCTGAACGTGCCTCTGGGAAGTGTGAGATGGGGCCACACTATTGACTACCTCATTCATGGTTTTTGGCCTCCACATCATGTTTTTTCTTAATATTTCATGTTTTCATTTCAGTGCGTTTATACTTTTTGAAACTAGACCAGAATATAGTAGACTTTATAGAGAAAGACCAGTTTCACCTAGATGCTAAAGGAAGAATTAAACAACTGTTATTGTTTGAAATCCTTTTCTTTTTCTTTTCTTTTCTTTTAAATGGAGATAGGGTCTTAACTCTTACCCAGGCTGGAGGAGTGTAGTCATACAGTCATGGCTCACTGAAGCCTGGACCCCCCTGCCTCAGCTTCCCAAATAACTGGGGCCAAAGGTGTGCACCACCACTCTCAGCTAGTTTCTAAAATTCTTTATAGAGATGGGGTTTTACTGTGCTGCCTAGACTGGTCTTAAACTCCTGGGCTTAAGTGATCTCCCTGCCGTGGCCTTCCAAACTGATGAGATTAGAGGCATGAGCCACCACACCTGGCCTGAAATTCTGAAGGGATGAGAGTGTCGACAGAGCACGTTGGCATCATTGTGGCTAACCTGGGAGGCGGAAGAAGCATGCCATGGGCAGTGTTGACGAGTATTGTGGAGCTCAGAGTCCCTTGAGGTAGATGGCTACTTTGCCTTTCTTCTTGAACTGTCTTGCAGAATGTGGATTTGGGGTGAGTGGTCTTGAAGGACTCATTTAGTCACCCTCAAATTAAGATTTTTACTGCATCTTTCTTGGGCCTACACCTCCAAGGTAAGAAACAATGGTCATGCCAAAGAGGTTTGCAACTAGGTGTGCACTGTTCACTGCAGCCTATTTGTTGCATGAACTGTGGTCGTTGTGTGCCCAATGACAAGGCTATTAAGAAGTTCATCATTTGAAACATAGAGGCCGCAGCAGTCAGCGATGGTTCTGCAGTGAGCATCCTGGAAGCCTGCGTACTTCCCAGGCTGGATGTGAAGCTACATTACTGTGTGAGTTGTGCCACTCGCAGCACGGTAGTCAGGAATCGAGCTCATGAAGCCCACAAGAACCGAACACCTCCATGCCAGTGTAGACCTGCAGGGGCTGCCCCGTGCCCCCACCAAAGCCCATATAAGGAGCAGAGTTGTTAAGGACTGAAGAAAAACTATTCTGTGGAGAAAAATAAAATTGCAATTAAAATTTTTTTTTTTTTTTTAATTTCATAGGCCAGGCGTGAAGTTCTGAACACTTTGAAGTCTGCAATTATGAGTGATCCAGTCTAAGCCTCTGGCTTGCTACTTAGCAATAGGTGCTTTATGATGGGCTGGTTCAGAAGGAGGGAGTCAGCCACTCTTGAGCCACTGCAGTGAAGTCACTTGATCTCAGTCTGGGGGAAAACACTTTAATAGGTAAACATTCTAGCTTTGATTTTTCTGAGGGGAATACACCTGTTTTCAATTTTGGGGTTTTTTTTTGGGGCACTTGCTTGACTCTGTATGAACTTGTGATCCAAAGAAAAAGGAGAAAGAACAATGTTGGCTTTTAAAGTCGGGATGGTTTTATGTTTGCCATGAAATAAGGCAAAAATAAAAAATTCTTATTTTTATTTTTATTTATTTATTTTTTTGAGATAGAGTCTGGCTCTGTTGCCCAGGATGGAGTGCAGTGGTACAATCTTGGCTCACTGCAACCTCTGCCTCCCAGGTTGAAGTGATTCTCCTGCCTCAGCCTCCCGAGTAGCTGGGACTACAGGCACCTGCCACCATGCCCGGCTAATTTTTTGTGTTTTTAGTAGAGACAGGGTTTCACCATGTTCGCCAGGCTAGTCTTGAACTCCTGACAAGTGATCCTCCCGCCTCAGCCTCCCAAAGTGCTGGGATTACAGGCGTGAACCACCGCACCTGGCCAATCTTTTTATCCTTGAACAACTTCCCTTCTTTGAACCTCATTGGTGTTCTCAATTATGAAATATGGATAATAATAGTATCTGCCCCATGGATATTTTGAGAAGGTTGAAAAACAAGAGCCTAGAAATGTCTGACATATAGTATGTTCCAGTAAATGTTCACTATTAGCTTCTCAGGCAGGTGAGCTTGTATAGATAGATGATTAAGTCAGCTTGCTTCATAGAAATTAGTGCAAGAATTTGGTAGCCTACCAACTGACAGTATCAAACTTAGAAAATAAATGAAATTGGGCCAGGTGTGGTGGCTCACCCCTGTAATCGCCAGCACTTTCAGAGGCTGAGGCAGGCGGATCACCTGAGGTTGAGAGTTTGAGACCAGCCTGACCAACATAGAGAAGCCCCGTCTCTACTAAAGATACAAAATTAGCGGGGCGTGGTGGCGCATGCCTGTAATCTCAGCTACTCTGGAGGCTGAGGCAGGAGAATTGCTTGAACCTGGGAGGCAGCGGTTGTGGTGAGCCAAGATTGCGCCATTGTACTCCAGCCTGGGCAACAAGAGCAAAACTGTCTCCAAAAAAAAAAAAAGTCTGGGCGCGGCGGCTCACACCTGTAATCCCAGCACTTTGGGAGGCCGAAGCGGGTGGATCATGAGGTCAGGAGATCGAGACCATCCTGGCCAACATGGTGAAACCCTGTCTCTACTACAAATACAAAAATTAGCCAGGCGTGGTGGCGGGCACCTGTAATCCCAGCTACTTGGGAAGCTGAGGCAGGAGAATCGCTTGAACCTGGGAGGTGGAGGTTGCAGTGAGCCGAGATCACGTCACTGCACTGCAGCCTAGGCAACAAGAGCGAGATTCCGTCTTGAAAAAAATAAATAAATAAAAATAATAAAAAGCAGCTCATACTAGGGAATTACTTGGTACAGCAACCTCATGCTGTTATAGATTAAAAGCCTGGTCAGCTATTCTGCTAGACAGTCAAATATTGTCTGCAGGGCTGGACAGCATATTGCTATTGAAAATAGCTACTAGGAGACCTTGCGCGATCTGTGAAACATTGTTAGGCTCGTACTATGTAAAAATCAGGAAAATTTGGGAACATACTGATATAACAAAAGATGGGTTGTCAAACCCTCACTTCACCAGAAAGCTAAATTAACCAGATAAGTCTTTCTGAAAGTTTTAGTGTCTTAGTTTGTTACTGTGCTATAACAGAATACCTTAGACTGGGTAACCTATAAATAATAGGAATTTATTTCTCACAGTTCTGGAGGCTGGCAAGTGCAAGATCCAGGTGCTGCTACGTTCAGTGTCTGGCACGGGCGGCTTTCTGGTCCAAGATGGTGCCTTTTTTCGGCATCTTCCGTAGGAAATGAACACTGTCCTTATGATAGAAGGGTTGGAAGGACCAGCCTTTTTGTTTGTTTGTTTGTTTGTTTTTTGATACAGCAGGGTCTTGCTCTGTTGCCCAGGCTGGAGTGCAGTGGCATGGAGTGCAATGGCATGATTAAGGTTCACTGTAGCCTCAACCTCCCGGGCTCCAGCGACCCTCCCACCTCAGCCTCTTGGATAGCTGGTACCACAGGCACGAGCTACCATGCCTGGCTAATTTTTTTATTTTCTGTAGAGATGGGGTTTCGCCATGTTGCCCAGGCTGGTCTTGAATTCTTGACCTCAAGCAGTCCACCTGTTTCCACCTCCCAAATGCTGAGATTACAGGCATGAGTCACTGTGTCTGACCTGCAGCCTCTTTTATGAGTGCATTAATCCCCTTCATGAGGGGTGTTCTCTCATTACTTAATCACCTGCTAAAGACCCCACCTCTTAATACTACATCAGTGATGGGTTCAATGTATGAATTGGGTAGAAGGGGGCACATTCAGACCATAGCATCTAGTCGTTCTGGTTTTATTAAAATTTATTAGACTTGAGGCATGAAAAAGGGCATGCTAGATCGGACTTCAGCATCGATGAGCTGCCTTAGTAATACTGTAATAAAAAGCACGAAATATGCCAGTGGTGTGAGATCATATTTTTACGGAAAATTTTATACTTACAGAAAATTTGCAAAGACTAGTACATTGATACCTGTGTGTTCACCACCTTGATGTAACGGATAACATGCCATTTGCTTTATCTGTATTTCATTGCTAGGAATCATTTGAAAGCAGTCAACATGATACTTCATTCTGAAATAAGTATGCATTTTGAAAATACAGTTTCCTCTATAACGGGCACTATAGCACTTAGGAACATTGACAAGTATTTCATGCTATTGAATATCTGGTTCATATTGAAGTTTTCCTTGGGGAGAGTTCTGGGTCAAAGGTCAGTCCCAGTAGTGGTGTAGTTTAGTTGTCCTTGGGTCTAACCTAACAATTGCGGTGAAAAATATTAAGGAAATATCTGTGGTTACAGCTCTCGGGTTTCTGGAACAATCTTTGACTCGATAAAAGTCCCTGTTTGCAACTCCTGAATGGAAGATGGGACTAGAGAGACTGCAGGTCCTGGGTAGATTCTGATCAGTATTTGTACCTACACCTGGCTCTCCTGTCTTCGTCAGTGGAAGAGCAGTTTGGAACTAAGCAAGGAGAATGCACATTCGATGACAGCAGAGTGGGGGCAGATCTGCTCAAGTCCATCAGACGTGGAGCAGGTTCAAAGCAGCCGTGTGAGCCTCCCTTCCATTGTGTGGCGCTGCATACTTACCAGCAAATGTTTAGTGAGCCCCCATTTTAAGTTGCGTAAATGTGGAGCTACAAGGAGAAACAAGAATGCCTGAAATTAAATAATTTGAGGAGAGAGCTTCATGGGATAGGGGCGAGGGAAACAGCCTAGGAGACAACGGGGAATTGTGAAAGATTGACAAGCCAAAGCTGTCAGACAACTTCCTTTGAGATGGGCACATTCCATACCCGAACTGTCCAGTGTACTAGCCACTGACTGCATGGAGCTTCTGCATATGGTAGGCTAATGACTTAGGAGCTGGATTTTAAGTTTAAATTTTATTTTTCAGATAGTCTCCCTCTGTCAACCAGGATGGAGTACAGTGGCACAATCCCGGCTCACTGTAACCTCTACCTCCAAGGTTCAAACGATCCTCCTGCCTTAGCCTCCTGAGTAGCTGGGATTATAGGCACCCGCTACCACACTCAGCTAATTTTTGTATTTTTTTTTAGTAGAGACAGGGTTTCACCATGTTAGCCAGGCTGGTCTTGAACTCCTCACCTCAGGTGATCTGCCTGCCTTGGCCTCCCAAAGTACTGGGATTATAGGTGTGAGGCACCACGCCCAGCCATAAGTTTAAAATTCTCATAGTCACATGTGGTGGGTGGCTAATGTATTGGACAGTGCAGCTCTTAGCTACCAGCAGTGCCCTGCAGGGCACTGAGATCGAAGAGAATTTCAGCAAGATGAACAATGCCCACAAGAGCAGCAGCGGCAACAGGAACGTTATCAGATTTAATAACAATTGAGATCCCCCAAATTCTGAGATCTAAAGATGCGTGTTACTTTCACTGAATCCTGTGTTTCTGTGTACCCTAAATTCTGGTTTTAGAAGTCTGCCTCTTTGGCCAAGGCGGCTCCGGACGAGGCCCCCAACAACAGCGCCCTGAGGTGGCAGCGGTGGTGCCTGCGGGGACCACTAGCAGCCGCGGGCTGAGGGGAGGTCGGGACCCAGGCAGGGCCACTGTATCCCACCAGAGGAAGGCCAAGTATCCCTGTGGGGGAGGAGCAGTCCCCATGCCAGGCCTCCCAATGTCCCCAGGTCTCAAAATCCCCATCTCCCGTTCAGGGCAAGAAGAGTCCGCAACTCCTATGCCAACAACTGATAAAGATCCCAAAGAAGAAAAAGAGGCAGATGATTGTGCCCTGTTTCAGGAAGTTTACATTGCTGCATCCAGACCTAGCCGGGGGTGGCGCAGTAGGAGCAGGACATGTGTTTCTCCTCATGTGATACAGAGAACACCTGAAGCTCTCAGTGCAAGACTGGTTCATTGCAGCTCATCTGCAAATCAGAACCAAATACAGACCAACTCGATTATGATGTTCGAGAAGCATCAGTCTCCAGGTGGCATTAGCAAGGAGGAAGAAGAGGAGACATTAATCAGTGAGGAGGAGATGCCATTCGAAGATGACCCAAGAGATGAGACCTACAAGCCCCTCTTAGAAAGGGAGACCCCAAAGCCACGCGAAAATCAGGGAAGGTGAAAGGAGAGAAGGAGAAGAAGGAAATTAAAGTGGAAGTAGAGGTAGAGGTAAAAGAAGAGGAGAATGAAATTAGGGAGGATGAGGAACCTCCGAGGAAGAGAGAAAGAAGATGGAAAGATGGCCAAAGTCCACATTTACCCAGAAGGAGAAAAAAAGCCTCCAACCCAGTATGTCCATTGTGAGATGGAAGGATGTGGAACTGTCCTTGCCCATCCTGGCTATTGGCAGCACCATGTTAAATAGCATTTGTTGAAAAAAAAAATGTATGTCTCCATCCCTCCTGTGGACGACTCTGTAGGCTCCAGAAACAACTTCTATGACATGACAAACATCATACAGATCACAAGGATTTTATATCTGTGAATACTGTGCTCAGGCCTCCAAGAGTTCCCACAATCTGGTAGTGCACCAGATGATTCACATTGGCGAGAAGCCATTATCACAGTGTGAGATCTGTAAATTTACTTCTCGACAAAAGGCATCTGTTAATTGGCACATAAAGAAGCATGAGGCCGGGTGCCGTGGCTCATGCCTATAATCTCAGCACTTTGGGATGTCAAGGCGGGTGGATCACCTGAGGTCAGTTGGAGACCACCCTGGCCAACACGGTGCAACCCCGTCTGTACTAAAAATACAAAAATTAGCCGGGCGTGGTGGTCCATGCCTGTAGTCCCAGCTACTCTGGGGGCTGAGATGGGAGAACTGCTTGAACCCACGAGGCAGAGGTTGCAGTGAACCGGGATGGTGCCACTGCACTTCAGCCTGGGTGACAGAGTGAGACTGTGTCTCAAAAAGATACATAATTACAGCCAGGTACAGTGGCTCATGCCTGTAATCCCAGCACTTTGGGAGGCTGAGGTGGGCAGATCATGAGGTCAGGAGATGGAGACCATTCTGGCTAATGTGGTGAAACCCTGTCTCTACTAAAAATACAAAAAATTAGCTGGGCATGGTGGTAGGTGCCTGTAGTCCCAGCTACTGGGGAGGCTGAGGCAGGAGAATGGCATGAACCCAGGAGGGAGAGCTTGCAGTGAGCCGAGATTGTGTCACTGCACAGCACTCTGTCCCAAAGTGCTGGTAGGAGCCACTGCGCCCAGCTGATAACCTGTTTTCTAATTAATTTTGCCTTTTCAATGGGCATAAAACCTGTGTGTTGAATTTCAGTCTGGGCGCCATGGCTCATGCCTGTAATTCCAGCACTTTCAGAGGCTAAGGAAGGAGTATTGCTTGAGCCTAGGAGTTATGAGACCAGCCTGGGAAGCATAGCAAGACCCCGTCTGATTAAAAAACAAAAAGAACGAAAGGAAGACAGAAGGAGGAAACCCAACACGTTCACCTTTTAGCTTTCCAATATTTATATTTTGTAATGCCCTACACAGGGATACTTCCAGATTCACACTGATGTCTTCGTAAATTCAGACCAACTTCTGTTTCCCAAGTCATATAAACACCCTGAGACCACGCATGTCCCAAATGCGTTCTTATTAATACAGAGTTTAACACATCTTCATATTCAAAGGGAACTGGAAGTTATCAGGTATTTGAAAACCAATACTTTTTAAACTCAGCAGTGACAGAAGAAATAAACAATGGAAAGACTTGATCATGTAAAAATTTAAAACTTCAAAGTCACTTTTTTTTTGGAGATGGCCTTGCTCTGTTGTCCAGGCTGGTCTTGAACTTGTGGGAAACCACCCATTTCGATCTCCCAAAGTACTGGGATTACAGGCAGGAGCCACTGCATGCGACCAAAATCACTAACATTTTAGGAAGTCAATAGACTGTCTAAAGATTTGATAAGATGTATAGCAGAGAACACAGACAAGGGTGAAGATATTTATTTGTGGCCGGGCGCAGTGGCTCATACCTGTAATCCCAGCACTTTGGGAGGCCAAGGTGGGTGGATCACCCTGAGGTCAGGAGTTCGAGACCAGCCCGGCCAACATGGCAAAACCTGTTCTCTACTGAAAAATACACAACTTAGCCAGGCGTGGTGGTGGGCACCTGTAATCCCAGCTACTTGGAAGGCTGAGGCATGAGAATTGCTTGAACCCGGGAGGTGGAGGTTACAGTGAGCCATTGTACTCCAGCCTGGGTGACAGAGAGAGACTCCATCTCCCCCCTCAAAAAAAAAAAGATGTGGGCCAGGTGCAGTGGCTCACGTCTGTAATCCCAGCACTTTGGGAGGCCGAGACGGGAAGATCATGATGTCAGGAGTTCGAGAGCAGCCTGGCCAACACAGTGAACCCCGTCTGTACTAAAAATACAAAAAAACTAGCTGGGCATGGTGGCCATGCCTATAATCCCAGCTACTCGGGAGGCTGAGGCAGGAAGGCAGAGGTTGCAGTGAGCTGAGATCGCGCCATTGCACTCTAGCCCGGGCGACAGTGCAAAACTCCTTAAAAAATAAAAGATGTGTATATCAAGACCTCGGCTGGGCACAGTCGTTTATGCCTGTAATCCCAGCACTTTAGGAGGCCAAGGCAGGAGGATTGCTTGTGGCCAGGAGTTCAAGACCAGTCTGAGCAACATAGTAAGACCCCATCTCTACACACACACACACACAGAGAAAACTTAGCCAGGCAGAGTGGTGCATGCTTTTGGTCCCAACTACTTGGGAGGCTGCGGTGGGAGGATTTCTTGAGCCCTGAGAGTCAGCGCTGCAGTGAGCTATGATTGCACCACTGCATTCCAGTCTGGGTGACAGAGCAAGACCCTGTCTCCAAAAAAAAGAAAACAAAATCAAGAGCTCAATTTTTTTTTTTTTTTTTTTTTTTTTTTTGAGATGGAGTCTTGCTCTGTCGTCAGGTTGGAGTGCAGTGGCACGATCTCAGCTCACCGCAATCTCCGACTCTCGGGTTCAAGCGATTCTCCTGCCTCGGCCTCCCAAGTGGCTGAGACTACAGGCGCCCACCACCACACCCAACCAATTTTTGTATTTTTAGTAGAGATGGGGTTTCACCATGCTGCGCAGGCTGGTCTTGAACTCTGGGGTTCAAATGGTCTAGTCTACTCAGCCTCCCAAAGTGCTGGGATTACAAGTGTGAGCCACCATGGCTGGCATTTATTTATTTACTTGTATTTATTTTGAGATGAAATCTCGCTTTGTCGCCTGGGGTGGAACGCAGTGGAACGATCTCGGCTCACTACAACCTTTGCCTCTCGTGTTCAAGTGATTCTCCTGCCTCAGCATCCTGATTAGCTGGGACTACAGGTGTGAGCCACCATGCCTGGCTATTTTTTTTGCATTTTTGGTAGATACGGGGTTTCACATGTTGGCCTGGCTGGTCTTGAACTCCTGGCCTCAAGTGATTCACCCACCTCGGTGTCCCAAAATGCTGGGATTACCGGTGTGAGCCTTTGTGCCAGGCAAGAACTATTTATATTCTTTTTTTTTTTTTTTTAAGCTATATCTGCTGGAATGGGATTTATTTTTATTTTTATTTTTTTTGACACAGGGTCTTGAAAGTTACGTTATAGATAAAAATAGAACTCAGTAATACATAAAAAGTGACATGCATGTTTATATATCAGAATCTGGGGGGGATACAATTTTTTTGACTCCAGCGTCTCCAGCCCAGACTGGAGTGTAGTGTGTGATTGTTGCTCACTGCAGCCTCGAACTCTTGGGCTCAGATGATCCTCCCACCTCAGCTTCCCAAGTAGCTGTGACTACAGGCACGCGCCACCGTGCCTGCTATTTTTCGTTTTCGTTTTTTTTGTAAAGACAGGATTTCCCTATGTTACCCAGTATGGTCTCAAACTCCTTGGCTCAAGTGATCTTCCCGCCTCAGCCTCCCAAAGTGCGGGGATAACAGGCATGAGCCACTGCACTGGGCTCATGAGCAACTTCTTTGTGTCAGGTGCTGTTGTATACACATGGGGATATAATAAGACAGGATGCCAGCTCTCAGAGTCTACAGCCTCAGTGTTGCAAGATATATATATATATATATATAAAGAAAATGTGCTGTTTCCATGGTTTCCTGTGTTAACTGTTTTCCTTTTCCAATTTCCAGTACAGTGTTATTTATTCCTTTGCCATTTTCTTTTTTTTCCGAGACAGAGTGTCTCTCTGTCACCCAGCCTGGAATGCAGTGGCAGGATCTATGCTCATTGCAACCTCTGCCTCCCTAGTTCAAGTGATTCTCCTGCCCCCCGGGTAGCTGGGATTACAGGTGCCCACCACCACGCCCAGCTAATTTTTGTACTTTTAGTAGAGATGAGGTTTCACTATGTTGGCCAGGCTGGTCTTGAACTCCTGACCTCAGGTGATCTGCCCGCCTTGGCCTCCCAAAGTGCTGGGATTACAGATTACAGGCATGAACCACTGCACCCAGCCACCATTTTCTTTCTTGTACCATTTTGGAAATTTTATGACTTTTATATATATATATATATATATATATATATTTTTTTTTTTTTTTTAATAGGTATTGTTGTTAATTTTTTAACTTTCTCAATTCCTTTTTTTTTTTTGTAGACAGGGTCTTACTCTGTTGCCCAGGCTGGAGTGCAGTGGCAAGATCTCAGCTCATTGCAACCTCCGCCTGTGGGGCTCAGGCGATCCTCCTGCCTCAGCCTCCTGAGTAGCTGGGACCACAGGTGCGAACAACCATACCTGGCTAATTTTTTTGTATTTTTTGTAGAGATGCGGTTTTGCCATATTGCCCAGGCTGGTCTCAAATTCCTGACCTCAAGTGATCCACCCGCCTCAGCCTCCCAAAGCGTTGGGATTACAGATGTGAGCCTCGACTCCCAGCCACCATTGTCTTTTGACCTCTATTGTTGCTGATAAGAAATCTGAGTCAAGGGCCTGGTGCGGTGGCTTACACCTGTAATCCCAGCACTTTGGGAGGCCGAGGTGGGCAGATCACGAGGTCAGGAGTTGGAGATCAGCCTGACCAACATGGTGAAACCCCATCTCTACTGAAAATACAAAAATTAGCTGGGCATGGTGGCGGACGCCTGTAATTCCAGCTACTCAGGAGGCTGAGGCAGGAGAATCTCTTGAACCCAGGAGGCGGAGGTTGCAGTGAGCTGAGATTGTGCCATTGCACTCCAGCCTGGGTGACAGAGTGAGATTCCTTCTCAAAAAAAAAAAAAAAAAGAAAAGAAAAAGAAATCTGACAGTCTCAATATTATTCCTTCACAGATAATCTCTTGTTTCTAGTTGCTTTTATGGTTTTGTCCTTGTTTTTTGTGTTTTACAACCTCACTACAAGATGTCTGGGTATGGCTTTATTTTTGTTTCTCCTGTTGGAGTGTTACTCCTATTGGTGTGTTTATCCTGTTGGAGTGTTACCGTGCTGCTTCCATCTGTGGATTCATGGCTTACACTTTGGGACAGTTCTTAGTCACTGTCATATTAACTGCAGCAATTTTTTCACTCTCCCTCTTCTCTCCTTTTTCTTTGAGACGAAGTCTTGCTCTGTCACCCAGGCTGGAGTACAGTGGCTTGATCTCGGCTCACTGCAACCCCTGCCTCCTGGGTTCAAGTGATTCTCCTGCCTCAGCCTCCTGAGTAGCTGGGATTACAGGCGCTTACCACCATAGCTGGCTAATTTTTGCATTTTTAGTAGAGATGGGGTTTCACCATGTTGGCCAGGCTGGTCTCAAACTCCTGACCTCAGATGATATGGCTGCCTCAGCCTCTGAAAGTTCTGGGGTTTCAGGCAGGAGCCACTACACCTAGCCTTCCTCTTCTTTCCTTCTTGACTTTTATTCAATCTATACGGTGTTTAACGTTCTTGTTCTGTCTCTCAGCCTCTCTTACATATTTTGTGTTTTTAAAAATCTCTTGGTGCTGTATTTTGAGTGATTTCCCTGAATCTATCTTTTAAACCACTAAGTCTTTATTCAGCTATGACTAATCTCCTCTTTAATGTATCCACTGAGGGTTTTTATTTTTATTTTTTTAACTTTTTTAAATTTTTTTTTTTTTTTTTGAGACAGAGTCTCCCTCTGTCACCCAGGCTGGAGTGCAGTGGTGTGATCTCGGCTCACTACAACCTCCGCCTCCCGGGTTCAAGTAATTCTCCTGCCTCAGCCTCCTGAGTAGCTGGGATTACAGGCGTGCGCCACCACGCCCGGCTAAGTTTTGTTTTGTATTTTTTGTAGAGACAGGGTTTCACCATATTGGCCAGGCTGGTCTTGAACTCCTGACTTTGTGATCTGCCCATCTCAGCCTCCTATAGTGCTGGGATTACAGGCGTGAGCCACCACGCCTGGCCTTTATTTTTATTTTTTAAACAGCTTTGATCGGACGCAGTGGCTCACACCAGTAACCCAACACTTTGAGAGGCCAAGGCTGGTGGATTACCTGAGGTCAGGAGTTCGAGACCAGCCTGGGCAACATGGCGAAATTACTAAAAATGCAAAAATTAGTGGGGCGTGGTGGTGGGTGCCCATAATCCTAGCTGCATGAGAGGCTGAGGCAGGAGACTCGCTTGAACCTGCGAGGTGGAGGCTGCAGTGAGCCGAGATCGAGCCAATGCACTCCAGCCTGGGCAACAGAGCCAGACTCCATCTCAATAATAAATAAATAAATAAAATAAACGGTTTCGTGGAAATATAATTTACATACCACAAAGTTCATTCATTTAAGGTACACTAATGATCTGTAGCATATTAACAGAGTTGTGCAACCATAAGTTACTTTTATTTATTCATTTTTATTTTTACTTTTTTTTTTTTTTGAGACAGAGTCTTGTGCTGTCGCCCAGGCTGGAGTGCAGTGGCCGGATCTCAGCTCACTGCAAGCTCTGCCTCCCGGGTCCACGCCATTCTCCTGCCTCAGCCCCCCGAGTAGCTGGGACTACAGGCGCCCGCCACCACGCCTGGCTAATTTTTTGTATTTTTTTTAGTAGAGACGGTGTTTCACCGTGTTCGCCAGGATGGTCTCGATCTCCTGACCTCGTGATCCACCCGTCTCGGCCTCCCAAAGTGCTGGGATTACAGGCTTGAGCCACCGCGCCCGGCCTTATTTTTACTTTTTGAGACAGAGTCTCACTGTGTTGCCCAGGCTGGTGTGTAGTGGCATGATCTTGGGTCACTGCAACCTCTGCCTCCAAGGTTCAAGCAATTCTCTGATTTTTGTATTTTTAGTATAGGCGGGGTTTCACCATGTTGGCCAGGCTGGTCTCAAACTCCTGACCTCAGGTGATCCGTCCACCTCAGCTTCCCAAAGTGCTGGGATTACAGGTGTGAGCCACTGCGCCCGGCCAAGTTTTTATATTTTGTTGTAGAAATAGGAGTCTCACTTTTTTGCCCAGACTCAAACTCCTGGCCCAAGCAGTCCTCCTGCTTTGGCCTTCCAGGTGTGGCCTTCCCCATGCCTGGTCGGAGGAGGTCATCTTTCCTCCTATAGGTCTTGCCCCATGGCTTGGCCCTACATGGGCTGGTGACCAACTGGCCACTTCTGTAACTTCTAGGTGGTTAACCACAAGGTTAAGCCTCAATAAACTGCCCAGCTATTGGTGCAGATTACCAAAGGTGTCACCTCTTTGATGCTCACCATCCCCACTACTTTGAGTTCAGCCCATTGGCTACTTTGTCCACAGCTGGTATCAAACCATATGGTGTCAGTACTAGGGTGGACAGTGGCAGCAGCCCAGGGAGCAGAAGCATCCCAGCTAGACCCATCTGTATACCATGTCTCATTAGGAATGGAGGGGGAACACCCTTTCTTAGGCGGTGAAGGCCCAGGGTCTGGGGGTGCCTCAGGCCCCCACAGCCTTATCTTGCATTAGGACTACAGGTGCCAAGACCTCTTACGACTCTGCTACTAAGGGACTTGTACCCAGCATATTCCGCTGCTCGAAGTACGTGCCCCGCTTTGCCAAAGTGGATGTCTACGCTGTCCCAGTCCAGGAGTTGTTACCCGTGAACGTATCCACCCCACTGTTGAGTACATCATCTGCATGATGACTGTAGCCCATCCTGCGTGCTTTCAGGAACCTGAACGGCAGCATATACAGTTGCTAGCTGTTTCTCTATCAAAGAATATTGGAGCTCAGCTCCCTTCCATAGTTAGGACCAAAAGCCTCCTGGCATTCCCAAGCGCTCCATGTGCTGCCACAGGCTCCAACCGAAACCATCCAGCTGCACATCCAGCTCCAACATGCACATCCAGCTCAAATAATTGCCCCTGGTCAACTACCCACAGGGCTTGTGCCTGCTGAATAGCCTTCTTGGCTGCTAGGAAGGCGGTCTCAGCCACACCATCCCAATCTCAGGCAAGACAGGCATTGACGCTTCTAAATCTGCAAGAGAATCAGAGGTTAACATAATATTATCAACGCGACCGTGACATATGGTGGGGCTATGCATATAGCCCTGCGGCAACACTGACATTTCATTGTCACCGTCCCATGAAGTCAAACTGTTCTTGGCTCCCTGGAAAAGAATGGATTAGCCAAGTCTACCACATAGTGCTACTGTCCCAATTCTGTTGTCAGGCGGTCCATCAAATTTGTGATAGACGGCACAACTGCCAAGCCATATAAAATATCCACCCCTAGAATGTATTTACACAAACGGCCAATGCCAAGGTGTAAAGATACAGGTTTCACTTTCATTGATCAGTTTTCGTAGCTGTCTATGAAGCCTTGCCTGGAAACTTATCCAGATTCCCATAGAAAAGGGTACAGTCTGCACTGGTACCTACCAGCGCAAGCACCCACTGTACACATTAAACAGAAGAGGCTCTACCCCCCTGCCTGGCTGCAGCACGCAGTCTTTGAGCCGAAGTGCCTGGGTGGGACCGGGTCGCATATCAATGTCCTTCTCCCACTTGGGCCTTTTCTGGAATTGCTGCTCCGGAGACAACTGTTTGCACAAAGTTAAGAGCACTTCATAGGGCTGCTTATAGATTTTTTTTTTCTCAGTCAACACTGGCCAAAATCAGATCTACCCACATCTGTGAACATGCCACTCTTTGGGTCCCCCTTTCTCCCATGGGGAGGCCCCTTGTGGGTGGGGCATCTTCCCCTTCTGTACCGCGTGGAGCCCTGGGTCCTGCTGACAGCCTTCTGATGGACCACTGGCTCACTCCGCAATGGGGGTTCTTCCTCCTCGGTATCAGACCAAGTGGGGGTCTCTGGCCAAGACGACGGACCCAGGCCTGCGTTCACCGCAGCTTCAGCTCATTTTCTGAGCTGTGTAGCTGGGCCTCCAGGCGCCCTGCCTGTACCTGGAGGGCTCTTACCTGCACTGCATCCCTCAAGGACTGGGTGTGTACTTCTCCTAGCGCAGTAAAAATGCCCACCCAACTCTGCCGGCAAGAGCTTGCTCTTTCTCAGTGCTCTGTGCTTCCAGCTGCCCCGGTGCCTTCTCCGTGCTTGCGGGGGACCCATCCACTGCTGCCCAGTTTACCACCGGAGCCCATCTGAGCAGCACAGCTGCTGCCGGGTACCACAGCCCACGCTGCAGCCACATGGCAGTCCCAAAATCAGCGGAGGCCAAAGGGTCACTCACCCCAGGATCCTGCTTGTGAAGCCAATTGTCGGGTTCTAGCCCAAACTGAGGTCCGAAGGGAGTCGGTGAGGTGGTGAGTAGCTGGGAAAACACTCAAGGAGTTTGACATGGCTTTACTCTTTAAATGTGAGCGAGCCTGGGCATGAGCCATATGTACAGTGTCAGCAGGGTAGTTATACCTTTTACAGACAATAGTGGCTCCAAGCCAAGCACGAGCTCACGTGGGTGATCACATAATGAGCCTCACGTGGCGTGGTTACATAATGAGCAGAGATGTGCGCCTGTGCTCCAAACTCACTGAGTCATGCTGGACTGGATGTCTGCCTCGGCCTATTCTTGACCACAGCACATCCTTTTTCCTTACAGCACTGTACTCCAGCCTCAGTCTGGGCAACATACAAAGGCTTCATCTCAAAAAAAAAAAAAAAAAGGGAGCTAGTTTACATAATAATAGGTTGCCACCTTATATAAGATCCTACAGTTGAGCACGGTGGCTCACACCTGTATTCCCAGCACTTTGGGAGGCCAAGGTGGGTGGATCATTTGAGGCCAGGAGTTGGAGACCAGCCTGGCCAACATGGTGAAACTCTGTCTCTACTAAAAATATAAACATTAACTGGGCATGGTGGCATGCGCCTGTAATCCCAGTGACTCAGGAGCCTGAGGCGGAAATTGCAGTGAGCTGAGATTGCGCCACTGTACTCCAGCCTGGGTGACGGAGTGAGACGCATCTCAAAAAAAAAAAGAAAAGAAAAAAGAAAAAAAGTCCTACAGAGCAGCTGTTGGTAAAACTTGGGTTCTTCAGCGTCTAGTCCAAACTGACCTTTTCCGAAACTTGCTTCTGCCAGTAAACAAATTATCAGAAAACAGAGGTGGTTTTCAAAATATTTAACAACCTAGGGTTTGCTGGCCTTAGTAAGGTCAGGCATTAGCCCTCCAATTGCTGGCTGTGAGATCCTGAGACGGGGTGGTCAGAGGTTACTTATGGAAATATTTCAATATTTTTGTAACTTTTATAGCCCCCGGGGAACTCCCTGACTGAATCTCCAACTCTTTCTCACAAAGGCACAGAGGCCTTGTAACTCCCAGCTTCATTTGCATTGGAAATAGAGGAGGAGTGGGGCCCATGGCCATTGAGTCCAGGTGTTTGTGGTTAGCCACTGTTAAGTGCTTCATGTATCTGATTGAAACGTCACTTGCAACCCTTGGGGAATTTTAAAAAACACTCTAAGACAAGCCTTCCTGCTCTTATGATATAGTGCTCTTATAACCTTCTCATTATTTGATGTTCCATGAATTAAACGTAGTTTATTGCGTACCCACCATATAGACTGGGACAAAAATGGAGAACAAGGCTGGGCCGAGTGCAGTGGTGTTTACAACTGGTTTGTAACTGGTTTACAACAATTTCTTTGTTCCTTCTCCATTCCCATTGCTTCACTTGACTAGCCTACAAAAAAGGAGAACAAGATGACAAGGTTCCAGATCTCCCACAGCCTATATTCTAGTGGGGAGAGACAGACCTAAAAAAAGCAGCTAATTAGATTAGCCTGGGAATATGTATTACATTAGATATGGTGTGTATTAGTCTGTTTCCACGCTGCTGATACAGACATTCCTGAGACTGGGCAATTTACAAAA